>NC_056746.1:930055656-930118156 GCF_019279795.1 Protopterus annectens
GAATAAGCTGTGTGTTTTGGTTTAAAAAGAGAGTTGAGTAAATATAAGGTTTTTGTATGCGGAGTAGCAGAAACTTAAAAGGTTACATAAAAATTTCAGGGAGCAGAGTACAGAAGAAGCTTTGGAGGTTGCACAGGAAGCATAGGATGAAGTAATTAATGATAAGTTTTAGTAAGTTAGTTTGACTGTACTACAAAGGTAGGTAATAATCAGGGAGGGTGAGTACAATGACAATACCAGTGTTTTTAAATTGGTCTTTGGTTGTTAGCTTAAATTGTTTGGTGTGAGTCAGGGACCTTATTTCTAGTGGGAGTTTGTTCCATGCATTAGAGAGATGGTAGCTATATAAGTTGCACCCTGTGTTGGATTTGGGTTTATGGATTTTTAGTAGGTCTTGGGCTGAGCTTTGGAGAAGTCTGGTAGGGGAGTAGTGAGAGATGAGAGAAGATAGACTTGGACAGAAATCAGGCTGATATAGGATGGAGTGTATGATCTGGAGTTGAGATTGTAGGAACATGTGAGGTAGTTTGGGCCAGTTCAGGTATTTTAGGGAGAGACAGTGGTGAGATTTATATGTTTGATGAGCTGCAAATGTAGCTATTTTGTGGTAGGTTGATTCTAATTTGGTAAGTAGGGAGGAGTTCAGATTTGTGAGTATTTCGTAACAATAGGTTAAGCATGGTAGAAGGTAGCCATGGGTAAGGGAAATCCTAGCTTCAGTAGTTAGGAATTTGTTGTTCCTGTTCGATATTGTCAGCGTTCGAGATGCTGATAAAAACCCTAGTACAACCATTCTCCAAACAGGGGTTGGGGGGTAGCCTAATGGTTAAGGTGTTTGCCTTACAAACACAAAGTGCAAGGTTTGAGTCTCACAAGGGATAACTGACTAGACTTAAAATGGCTCGCAAGAGCAGTTAACTTAGTACTAATCTATGAACCTAAGTAGTCCTAAATTTTGGTAGGTTTTTTTGATACAATTGTTAATGTGAAGATCGAATTTTAGTTGATTGTCAATGGTCATGCCAAGAAGGTTTGTGCTAGTTTCGACTTCTATAAGAGTATTGTTTAGGGACCTTATGGAGAAGGAAAGTTTAATGTGGTTTGCAGGTTTAGATAGAAAGAGTAGTAATTTTGTTTTCTTAGGGTTGAGGATGAGCTGATTATTAGTGAGCCGTGTCTCTACTGAGTTGAAAGATGTCTGGGCATTTGTTAGGAGTTATAAGGGGAATTAGCAATAGTTATAAATGTAAAGTCATCTGTGTATTGGACAATGTTAGAATGAGGACAAGAGGAGTGGAGTGAGTTGGTGAAGATATTAAAGAGTAGTGATCCAAAAATGGAACCTTGGGGAACACCAGTTCTTACTGAGAGAGGGGGTAGATAGCACTGTGTCCCATCGTGCTGTCTGCAGCCTATCAGAGAGATAGCTAGAGAACCATGTAACTGTATCGGGGAGAAGTTTAGGTCTACAAGCTTACTAAGTAGCAGACTGTGTGAGACAGTGTCAAAAGCCTTAGAAAGGTCAATGAATAGACAGGATATGAGTTTGTGATCATCTTTAGCCAGGGCTAAGGTGTTGAGAAATTATAGTAGAGCTGTGGTTGTACTAGGGTTCCTATCAGCATCTCGAACACTGACAATATCAAATCTGATATTGTTGCATCAAAAATGCCGAAAGTGCAGAATGTCGAACGGGTAAATGGAAATCTCCGTAAGGGGAGATTTCCATTTACCTCAATGTAGTGCGGTCTTGGAGTTGGTATATTTAAGTAGTGGGAGGTGTGGGGGGTGAAGGAGGGCTTGCCCCCTGCCTACACCATTTAGTTTTTTTGTTTTTTGTTTTGTTTTTTTTTAATCAGCATTCAAAAACTGGATAGTTCGATCATGTCATTTCCACATTTAGTTATTCAAACTATTCAGTTTTCGAAATGCCGATATTGATGCGCTGTACTATGCTTGGGATGGAAGCCATGCTGTGTTGGACTGAGAAGCTTTTCTTCTAAGAGATAATGCATAACTTGTTTGTGTATACATTTCTCAAGGATTTTGGAGAGAGGACAGTGATTGGTCTGAAATTACATATTTTTGTGAAGTTACCTCCTTTATGAATAGGAAGAGTGTAAAACTGCTTCCAGATAGAAGGAACTTTTGACTCAGAGATGGAGAGATTGATTAGTATAGATACAGGCATAGCAAGGGAGTGTGCGGCAATCTGGAGAAAGTAAGAAGGAATATTGTCTGCTGATACAGAGCATGGTTTGAGCTTTGAGAGTAGAGTTTTGATATAGTCAGTGGAGACAGGCTTGAGAGAGAAGGAGTTTACTGAGAGGGTGGTTGAGGGGTGTATAGGGAGGTTTGAAGTGTTGTTTGAGAGTGTGGGGTTAAATAGTTTGAAAATGGATTTGATAAAGTAGGTGCTGCAGGTATTGGCAGTTTCTAAAGGTGACTTGCCAGGACATGGGTTTGGTAAAGTTGGGTTATCTGGATGTACTACTTGGTTTATAGCATACCAGAATTTTTTTGGATCAGATTTTAATGTTTTTTGGGGATTCTAATAAAAGTTTTTTTTGTCTTTGTTGCTAAGTTTTTTTGTCTGATTTCCAAGTTCTTTATACTTTAGGAGGTCAGCTGAAAGTTTGGTTTGTACCCATGTTTTCCATGCCCTATCTCTGGATTTCATAAGGGTACGGGTGGGTTTAGTTATCCAGGGTGAAATGTTTGCCTTTAATCAAACTTTTCTCAGTGGGGCTAGAGAATTTAAAATATTTAAGAAAGTTGAGTTGAAGGCATTTACTGCTTTACTGAGTGGGAACTGAGTAAGGAAATTCCAGTTAATTCTAGAGAGGAGAGTTTTAAAAGTGCCTGGGTTAAAGGTTGAAAGTTTGTGGCAGGTGATAAGCCGGTGTGGTTGGTGAGTGATCACTCAGGGCATCAGGCAGAGTTTTAGGTTTATGGTATTTGCTGGAGTTATAAACAAGTATTCAATCTATTAAGGAGCTTGAAGAATGAGAGTTATTAGTATGGGTAGGTTTGGAGATTAGTTGTTAAATCCATAGAGGTTTATGTGTTGTGGAGGGTTTGGATTATTAAGGTTATGTCAATTAATGTTTACGTCCCCAAGAAGGATAGTTTCATTAGGGAAATTTACGGAGAGATATTACAGTATGCTTTCCATTAAGGGGATGTTGTCCCTGGTGGAATACATATGGCTACTACTGTGATGGTAGTAAAGTCACTGGGTTTGAGAATTGCTATTAGTATTTCAGCACATGGAAAGGAGGGAGTTGGTTCTTTAGGAAGGAAGAGAGTGAGGTAGTTAGAGTAAACTAAAGCAACACCTCCACCTTTTTTCTTTAAGCGATCTTGGCGTAGTATATTATAACCTGGAGGAAGAATGTCTTTATGCATCTGGGGCAAAGTACAAAAAAAAAAAAAACAATCAGCCAGTACAATCCAGTGTCTGGGGAAGATAAACAGCCAGATTTAAAGGCAATTTGACAAGCTAGATTCTAAAGAAAAAAAAGGTCTTTTCTTTTCTGTTTTTATTTTTCTTTAAAAACGGGGAGCTGTAGTTCACTGAGCAGTAGAAAAATAATGTAGTTACGCCAGGGGTTTTAGAAAGGGACATGCAGTAAATTAGGGGTCAGTAGAGTACTAGTTAAAAAGCAATGGAATGTGATATATGCAAGTACACTACTGGGGATTCCTATGAAGCAAGGGCAGAACAGCTAAGTCAAAGGCATGCTCATTAGGTGCCCAAATCACTTCAAACAGCTCATCTCAAATCCAGAGAACCAGTTGCAGTAATAGATCATTCTAAATTGTCACAGACAGAAGGTCAGCTAGGGTGGGATGAAGGGGGCATTCACCTTGGTTGCAAAGTGTTAGGTGGTGAGATTGGCTCTTCAATCCATTTCCAGCGTTTGGAAATAAATGCCAGTATTGCATTTGTGGTCCGAAGTGAAGCACATTAGCATTTCATGTGGGGCAATACTTGTATCAGCTGCTTGCTACCAATATTTGCTGAAGTTTAAAATTGAAGAAACATTTTTCCCTCTTTTGCACCTGAACTTAGAGTTGTGGTGACAAACTGCAACAAATGGACCTGGATTAGTCCTTACATCAGGAGTGCCAGATCCAGATTGGAGAACAGAGGTTGTTTTCTTGAGTGAAAGACTTTGATGTGTTTGAAGCCCTCTGCTTGTGGTTGTTACTTTTATTTCACCTGCAGAAAAACATCCATTCTTTTCCAGGAGGGATCACCATCTCTAATTTAGATGTGGGATTTCCATGCCATCCACTTCTCACTCTGACGTGAACAACTCCAGTGCATGTTAGAGGTCTTAGTTACTGGAGGCCAAGAGGTTACCATCATCTGTAAACATCAAGGGCTCAGTCATCATGTCCCACATCCCAAACTGGATAGTTTCCAGATCTTGACTGTAGATTGATATCTTGAGGTTAAAGGTCATGAATAAGAGTGGAGATTTGATGCAGCCTTGAGACAATGCTATGACCACCCTGAACACATCTTCTTTAATGCCAGGAGTATGACACAACTCTCAGTCAACTAATATGGAGAGGTACAAAAAGTCATCAAAAGAAAGAAGGATCGCAGGGAAAGGTGGGAGATAGAAAAGACAGACCAGGCTAGGAAAGAATACTGGTTGGCTAACAAAGAAGATAAGAAGGGAGTTGCAATAGCAAAGGACAGGGCATCGAAGGGACTCTACCAGCTTTTGCAAAGTGACTCAGTAGGTGGCACAAAGAAAGTATATCAGGTAGGAAGGCAAAGAAAGAAAGATAAAGAAAGCAGTCAGGCACTCTTCGTAGGGGATGCTAACAGCAACCTGCTCACCAGTCCACATGACATCAAAGGCAGATGAACGGAGTACTCCCAGCAGCTTCTGAATGAAGAAAACCCACAGAAGTTGTACTGACACAGACACAGCCTATGATGAGAGAAGAAGAGGATCCCACCTTAGAAGAAGTAAGAATAGCACTAAGGAAAATTAAGTTATGGAAAGCAGCAAGGCCACAGCAGATATGATAAAGATGCTTGGTGAGAGAGGGGAGAAATGGCTCATGAGGGTGCACATAGCAGTGTGGAGAGAAAAGCTTATCCCAGATGATGGGAGAATAAGCATACTGGTGCCAGTGTACAGTAACAAAGGGGACATCCACAACTGTGGGCAGTCAAAAGCATCAAACTCCTGTCACATTGCATGAAAGTTCTGGATTGGATGATTGATAAACGGATATGCAGAGTGGTGGAAAGTAAGATGGGAGATGAGGAGTTTGGATTCAGATCAGGATGCAGCACAACTGACCCAATGTTTGCAGTGAGACAGATAGTTGAGAATAAACTAGAGATGAGGAAAGACTCCAAATGGGCATTCCTAGACTTGGAGAAAGCATATGACAAAGTCCCAAGAAAGCTGGATTGGGCAGTACTGTGGTGCTTTGAAGTCCCAGAAACATTGGTAGAATTAGTGCAGACTATGTACAAGGACCCAAAGACTCAAGTATGAACACTGTTTGGTCTCATAGAGGGGATCCCAGTGGGTATGGTTGTGCACCAGGGTTTATCTCTGAACCAACTGCTGTTCTTACTGGTGATGGACTACATTAGAAAACAGGCAAGAGCAGACATTTCAAGAAAGATGTTGTATGCAGATGATGTAACATTACAGATAGAATGAGCAAGAACTTCAGCAAAAAAAATACGGGAATGGAACGCAAAATTGAAGGCACATGGGATGAAACTAAGTACAAATAACATAGTGGTAATAGCAGCAAATAGAGGTGATCAGAAGTTGAGAAGTGAGATAGAAGGGAAGATAGTGAAACAGTTAAATAGCTTCAAGTGTCTGGGAGGGGTAGTCGAAGAGAAGGGAGGTCTGAATGAAGAGGCCTAAGCTAGAATCAGAGGGACAGCAGCCAACTGGCATAGAGAGTCAAGTGTAGTGTATGACAGAATGCCAAATAAGCTGAAAAGTAAGGTGTACAAAATGATTGTGCAAGCAGTGCTACTGTATGGTACAGAAACATGGGAAGTAAAGGCAGAGAAGATGAGAAATCTAGAGGTGATAGAAATGAAGAGCCTGAGAAGGCTGGTAGGATATGCTCAATGTGAGACAAATGAAGAAATGAGGACATAAGAGCAGAAGCCAAAGTAGCTCCAATTGCAGAAAGGTCAAAGAGAACAGATTATGCTGGTTCAGGCACATGTGCAGAAAAGCAGAAGACAATCTGGTGAAGAAGATTTGGGACAGACAGGAAGAATGTAAGAGGAAACAAGGGCATCCAGCAAAGATATGGATGGATTGTGTGAGAGAAGATCTGCAACGATCAGGTATGAGTGTTGAAGAAGGCAGAAGTGTAGCACTGAATTAAGATGGTGACAGTTAACATCATACCCCATCCCATGTAAAAAATGGGAAAAGGGGTTTGATAATGATAAATAGTATACCTTATAATATCTTTACAAGTGTTCCACACTAGCTGTAAATCAGAAGATACAGCTGCAAAGTCTATAAATCTACATCACTATCTGATAAACTGTTCTGCATGGTACTAAAAACTGAATCACAGACTGATAGTTGTAAACAGTTGTAAATCAACAGACTAAACTCAAAACCAGCATATCTTAATATGCAATTGTTTCAGTAAGTCATACTTGTAGAGCCTGGGAGGCTACCTGGTTCTGCAGTTTGCAAGAAGTGATGACAAGTTTATTTGTACCACAGGAGCACATGTTTCTAATAGACAAGGTGATGATAATCATTGCTGGAATATGATAAATGTGATTATTATATTTAATCATCTGATCCCTTATGAACAACAGAGACAGTGCCTAGAGAGCATGAAAAAAAAATTATAGCTCAATTTTCCACCTAAACTTGTAGAAACAGCTTCACAACCAAACAAAAGAGCAGGTCCTACCAGACAAAAAAAGTTTCTATCAAAAATTTTTGAACAACCAACATTCCTACCCGAGGAAATTCTGGCACTCAATAAACAAATTACTATCTCCAGGGAACCCCTCTTCACCAAACCCCTTCCCTAAGAAACTTTCTAGTGAAACTGCCACCCTACTTAAGAACTTTTTTATCAAAACAGTAGAAAAGCTTACTAAACCAGACACTCTCTATATTAAGACTCTACCTCCCACCTCATCTCTTCCCTCATTCTCCCTAGCACCTATAGCAACTTCCTTCATCAGATCACTTCTTAACAAACTCAAACCCGGTTCCCCATCAGACAACAAACCTCCTCCATTATTTCTGAAACATGCACTTGGAGACGTAGCATATACTGTATCTGTACATATCAATAGATCCATTCAAGAAAATATCTGGAAAAAATTCTTTATAATACCCCTCCACAAGGGAGGAAATTCTATAGAACCCTTAAATTACAGGCCTATTGCCATATTATCCCCTTTATTCAAGATACTGGAAATATGTATACATAGACAAATACTAAACCACCTCTTACAGACAAACCTAATTACACCCACACAGCACAGTTTCCGACCCTCCCACAGTACTACCACTGCCCTCCTATCTTTCACACACAACATTGCCCAAGCCAAAGATAATAATAAACTTGTATCAGCTCTATTCCTCAACCTATTCAAAGCATTTGATACTGTTTCCCATCCCATCCTCCTAAATAAACTTTCTAACCTACAACGCTCTACCTCCACTACCTCCTGGCTTAACAGTTACCTCTCAAACAGATGTCAGTCCGTCTAATGACAAACATCATTCCCCCCTTTCCATCGGCTCTCTCCTGAGCCCTCTACTTTTTAATATATTTACAAATAACCTCCATGTCTCCTGCCCCAATATACCTTAATACAGTAAGCAGACAATTCCACAATTATTAACACCTTCGACAATATACAAAATCTCCATACTGTCACTCAACAATCTCTGCACCCAGTAGAACAATGGCTAACTGAAAACAACCTGCTTCTCATCCCCAAAAAGATCAAGCTTCTCCTTTTCCTTCCAGAAGACCTCAATCCAGTTAGACAACTTCACCATCTCATCCTTAGATAATACAATTATCACTGCCGGCTCAAAAACCAAATTGATTGGCGTTACTATTTACAACCAATTAAAATTTGGCCTAAATATCTTAAACTGTATCAAAAAGTCCAATCAAAAACTAGGTCTTCTATACTGCAACAACAAAGATATACCTAACAAATATAAACCTATACTAGCTCAAACGTGTATTCTACCATCCCTGTTATATGCTACTCCCATACTTACTAACCTATATTCCTGAAAAGCTTAAGATGGCCTGAGCTCCCCCACATGCTTCAACTATCACAACTACAAATTGCACATAGCATTCTGAATAGCCCCAACTCCTGCCCTCCCCTTGCATTCATACTTATACCCTGCACACCGAATTGTGACCTCTAGGGTTGCCACTTTTTCAAATGCCCAAAGTGGGACATTTTGCGTAGAAATGTGAAATTTTGCAAGACAAAGCCTACTCATGGCCAATGCAAAGGACAGAACTTCACGTTTGCCAAAATAAGAGCTTATTTTTGTAGCATTTGACATGCTTATGCTATTTCAAGTAATATTTATGTGTTTCAGATACAAAATAACTGTTTTAAGAAACTATTAAAGAAAATGTAAGAAATATATTTTGTCTTAAAATCTCAGGACATTTGCCATTTTTTTAGGTTTTTTTTTGCAGTACACAACTGCCCAAAGTGGGACTGTCCCTCGGAAAGAGGGACAGGTGGTAACTCTAGTGACCTCAGAAGCACACAACAAAACCTACTTTAGGTGGCCAATCCAAACAAAAATATTGGAAAACTACTTTACAATGATTCAATTTCATACTCATGGAACAAACTTCCATTGTCCCTTCGCTCCTCTAGCAAAAGTGAAGAATTCAAAAAACAACTAAAAATTAATTTCCAACATGCATGGATCTGTACTTGTCAGGAAATAACTTAATGAATTTTTCGTCTTCTTCTCTCAAGTAACATAGCTGCCTGGTATTTCCTATTTAAACTGTCTACACATACTCTCTCTGCATTTAATACCTGTGCTATTAAATGCATCTTTGATATACTATGTCATGATGTTACTCTGAACTGTACATTACATATTAGAAAATATTTTTTATTTTAAGGCATTGCTAAATTTCCTTGTATATAACTTAATGCTAACTAAACTTCTCAAACATATTGCTACTGCATTCTCAAAATACTGTGCTTTTGCCTTGTAATTATTCCTGTTGTATATTTTTCTTTCTCTGTTTTTGTACTGTATCTTACAGCTTGAATTGTTAGTTTTCTTTTCTTATTTTTACTAATTACTTTCCTGGAGCTTTTCTTCTCTGGTCTCCTGTGAAAAGGGGCTCTCTGGGCCCAGTCTGAGTAACCCGGTTAACAAATGTAAAAATAAATAAAACAAATAAATTACTTAGGGAGCATGAATGAATAGACTGCCGGATAAATTGATATGATTTATTGGTTACTTGACAGAAAAAAACACCTTTATTCTGTCAGGATTTATTTCTGTGATATGTTGCTGCCAGATATCGTTGTTTCTTAATTTGATTTTTCATTTGTTTAATCAGTACCGGGAAAGAAAATAAGCCAGACAGCCCAAACAATAACTGATGAAGTGTGCTGTTATACTGTTTGACAACACTTCCTACACAGTAGATGTGCTACTTTTTCATCATTCAGTTTTAAAGCTGAGTCATTTTAACATGCAATGACTGTTTATTACTTGTTACAAAAAGAGATGCAGACTTGTTGTACATGACTAACAGTAGAGCCAAAACTAAATTTCTAAATAAAATTAATAATGTTCAGACTTTGAAATCATTATGTATTTTATATAGTTATTTAATAGTTAAGCTGAAGCTAGGAAAGAGGTGATGGTGATAACTTAGTGCCTAAATGGTGGGGAATCATAATTTCTCCTAAACAATGGAAGTCATAGTCTATACAGACTATGATGGATTTGAACTTCCTCCATGGAAGGACCTAAAAGCTCTGTGACACAGTTGTTCATGATGATGCTTAGAATCAGCTATATTTTGTAATGACTCTCCATTCTTTGAACCAGCTATCTTTTGTAATGACTCTCCATGCTAGGGCAAACTTACAGAATCATTCTCATACGTGTAGTCCTAGGCAGTGTCCAAGACTGCAATTGTTATGAATATTTACCCTCCTTCATAAATTGGCTTTTACCACCAGGAGTCAAAACAATCTGATGCTTGAGGGTCATCTTGTCTATGGGCGTTGATCTCTTCTTTCCTTGGACATTGCTTGAGTTTAGAAGAAGTAGCCCAAAGGGGAATCATAAAAGCCCTGGACCATAGTGATGGTTGCTTTCTTCATTAGACAATCACCAGCCAACTCCTAAGAAAGATGGCAAAGGAAGCTTTCTCCTGGAATGGTATATGCATGTATTGTTTACTTATTCTCAACTTTAAAGGACACATCAGTAAGCCCACCACACCGATAACTGAGTCAACAGAGAAAAAAGTACTGTGAGGCATACAGCCTCCAACTGAGAAAGCCACATATAGGCTCTTGGTCAGTTGTCCCTGACATAGAAAAGTTTGAAAGTTTTTTCCATGCTTGGTTTACTAGGGAGACTAGAACTCAGACACATGAAGCATCTGGTTGAAGGACATAAACCCCAGTGAGACAACACAACACAGACTCTTACCCACTCTTCCAGTGTTTTAGACAACTTATTGGGCGATAAGGTACGAAAGTGCTGTAGTGTTTTTGTATCTTGAGTTAGCCTCCACAGATTCCATTGGGATTTACTCTAGCATGCTACTATATCTGGTCAGGATCTCACTTCACATGTCCAGGTGGTTATAGACGGCGTTTACTTTCTCAGTAGCTAGATGGACATACAGGCCACATACATGGCATCCTTAATTACTGGCTCCATGAGAGGATGGCCAAAGGTAGATACTCATGTTGCTGTCTCTAGGTGGAATTAATGTGGATCACATAACATTCCATAATGGATGTCTGAGCTTTAAAGTAGCTGTAGTGAAGGAAGGCCTTAGCTGAATAATAGAAAAACACAGTTCACCTTTTACCTTCCAATAATTGACTAAAGTTGAAATAAATACAAAATGTGGAAATTTCCTTTCATTAAAGTAATAAACTTTATTTTAACAGGTTGAAACATGACTAGCACCTTGTCTGAGATACCTTCATGGGTCAGTGTCTTTATCCGTCTCAGGTTTAATGACCTGTGGATCTTCTGACATCCCATGAGACAGAAGATGAAGAAGACCCTCTTCCCTTCAGCCCTGGAGTAGAGGTGTATATACATGATCAACTTAAGCAGAGTAGAACATGCAATAAACAGATACTAAGTTTTAGCTGAGAGGGTGGAAGTGTCCTAGAAGGCACTAACAATTAGCGGCATGGGAGGTTTGACAGGCTTGTGTCAGAACATGTTTCTAAAGGGAGTGCTTCCACTCCCATAAAGCAGTTTGCATCGTCTTCTTCAGATCCTCTGATCCTGGAACAGGAGGATCTAGTGAACTGCTCCTCATGTTGTATCATCAAGTACTGATGGACCTAGGAAGAGACATTTTGTGTTAAATGTTACTATGGTGAAACAGTCAGATGATTTGAGGGAATGCCCCCTATGAGCATAATTGTTGTAAATGTTTTCTGAACATTTGAATGGGGGTTGGCAGATGACATCTCAAGAAATATCCTCTCCAAGTTGGTTGCCTGGGATGCACCTATCTCTGACCCCTCATTAACTGCTAAAGTGGAGGGAAGACATATTTATGCCCTTTTAGTCAAGGGTGAGGATGTTGCACATGTATCCAAGGAGACCATCAAGAACAGGCTTAAATCTAGGAGGGCTAGATTTTCTTTGAGAACTGATGTTCTTTGCGTTTCACTGTTGTAGTCCTGACTTGTGGGATTTCCTGCTGTGGAAGCCCTTGTCTTGCCTGACTACCAGAGTAAAAGTCTTCCCTCCTCCTATGACCAGCAAATGCACTTGACTGACATTAACACTTTGGAGTATAAGTGGAGTTATTACCTCAGTTCTTTATTGCCATCAGAGCCCAAAGTAGACAATGCCGTACATGTGTCATTTGGTTCTTACTAGAGTGAAAACTTCTAAGGCTGAATATCCCATTGGGGAACTTTTTCCTTTTTTTTAAATAATGTCAGAGAAAGTTAACAATTGTCTCCATTGTGGTAAACAAATTCCACATCAGGATTTTCCTACCCTCTGTTTTATTTGTTTAGCCCCTTCACACTATGTCCCAAATTGTCATTTCTGCACCTGATTCAACTCTAGAACTATTAGGTGTAGGGTGGCCATTTTAGCAAGATTTCTTAGTGAGTCCCCTGAATCTCCATGTGAGATGGCATCCGTTCCTGCATCTCAGTGTTGATCTGACTAAATGTAAATGGCCTAAGCTTAGGCCTTCCATACACAACCGATCACCTTCAGATAGCCCACCATGACTGGTTATCATGGAAGTCAGTGAGGCACTTTTACAGCCCCCTCCCACAATCAAGGTAATGGATAAGGCCCCCTACCAAGACTATACCTATCAACTGTCCAGATTTCTGTAGAATGTCCAAATTTTTGCCTCATATTTTTGATCTATTTCTCATAAAATTTGTGGTTTTCTGGAAAATCACTGGGATGATCTGTGGACTGAAGTCACCAAATAATGACATTATTATATTATAGACACATTTGAATTTCAGCCTTGAAATCCTTCAGAAAATTTATGTAAACACAATCCCTGTTACGCTAGCAACTTTCTAAGTTTATAAGAGCAATATTTAAAATCTGTCCCTATTTTTGGGCCTTTGTACCCCAATTTTGTCAGGCTTAGTCCAGATTTCTTGCACTATGAGGTTGAGAGGTATGACCAAGACCCTTTTGGAGGCTGGTATGCCATTAGAACCCTCTACACTGTCACCAGTCACTGAACACCATTTGTCAGTTGAGTCCAAGACCACTAAGTAGGCCACACCTTCTAGCAGACAAAGCTATACCATTATACCTCAAAGGTATTTAGGAGTCCATGCTTCAGATACCTCCAGGCGAAAACAAAAAACCTACATCTAGGAAATCTTATCATTTTTCCCATACTTTCAGCTCTCAACCTCAAAAGGAATTAGTTAAACTGGCAGAGGACCTGCTTTCTCTGGTAAGGGGCAGACACCACCACCCTGAATCTACCTCTGGGAAAGGGTGAGAAGGTCATTGAAAAAGCAATCAGTAAAAACAAAATGAAAACTCTAGCAAACATAGAACTTTCACTGGGTGACCTCCCAAATCTCTTGTATCAGAAGCACATGGGATACATGCAAATGATCCTTATGAACATCAGGTGTGTAAGATAACTGGCGATTCTGAATGCCCATGACTTGTTTCATCATTTTAATGGACAATTTCAGGCCAAGAAAGCCAAACCCCACTAGCTGTGGATATGCATATTTCGGCCTTGATATGACCTCATCAGCACACCACAAGCAGAGTGTTTGACTAAGCATTAGAAACACAGGGCTGTTATACCCAGCTGATGTCCAAGGGTGCTATTTGTACTCAAAGAAAATTACATGTTCACATATGGCCCAAAGATGTAGGGAAGCAAATTATCCCTACCCTCACGATCTAGCTATGGGAATAAATTTACAGTTCCCCCCAGCTAACCCTAGGGGGTGCCCTGGCTAATCCTAATGGGTGGCACTGGTAGACTACATTTATCCAGAAGGTGTGCTACCAACAAGCAGACAAATCAGAAGCCTTTAGGCATCCTCAAGTGGTGGTTGCTTGGGAGATTCCTCTCATCATGACCAAGGGATGGGGGACCCCAGAGATGGAACTCCTCACCACTAGGGAAAGCACACAGTGAAGCTAGGCTTTCATAACAATGCTCTATTTCCCAAAAATACCCATAAATCTTGAAGCAGCTAGCCATATGTATATCACCAGTTTGAGCTATCCTACTCTGGTACTTTCTTCTCCTTAGCCTTCCTGCTAATCTTCTACCTATAAGCTTGGAGTATACCTTCTGACTCTATCTATTAGCTGGATGGTTACTGTCTTCTGGTGGGGGGTGGGGGGCATCTGTCTCTGTGCCTTCAGACGCTACTACACTGACATCAGAGACATAACTTGGGGCACCCAAGTATGATCCTGATAACACTTCCCCTCCTTCCCCACTTCTGTGCATTAGCTTGTGCAGGACACCATAGAGAAAGCCAGGTGGCCTAGCTCTAGAAAAGCCTGGGCAACATAATAAGAAGGCTTTTGTACTGGAAGTGCACAGTTCTGTCAGGACCCCAGCAGGGCCAAAATCCCTGTTACTACTCTTAAATCCTCTTTCTCTAGGCTTTTCTCACCTATCCTGCACGGCTCAGGTTTCAGCTATTTAAGCCTTTATGCTCTCACACTCACCTACCTTTGCCCATGTTCTGGTAGGGCCTTCCATTCCTGATCCCTCAGGTGAACTCATACACTATCTTGCTACTTAACTCTTATCTTAGAAAAAAATTAATCTTCTGACAACGAACCCCATCTGCTTGTTTCCTATCTCTCCAGTTGAGGAATCTCTGTCTCTCTAGGCTTTCAGTCCTGATCCTACCATCAACCCAAGCCGGGGACTGATGCCTTCCTTTTTTCTAGCCAGGAACCTACCTCTTTTCTCTCCAAATCCCCAGTACAGAGGGAAGGGTACCCTTCCTTGCTCAAAACTTCCATAGGCAGCTATCCTACTACATGGCCACTATAAAACTGGTCAGATTTTTCTAGACATTGAAATTTTACCAGTCTTTCACTCAGTGGAGGAGATCCTGTATCTTGCAGGCCATTTGTAAGGGGATCTCTTTCTCCCCCTGTCTCTTTCCCCAGTACACTCTTTTTGTATCATCAGGGAAGGATATCTCCTGTGTCTGGAAGGGCCCTTTCCATTTCAACAGCTGGGCCTTCTATTGCCTTCATGCAGGGCATACCTACCTAGAGAAAGAGGAGCCTGCTATTTGATATTTTGTACCTTTGTACACCAGACACTACCTCTGTCAACCTTCTTCTACTCCAGTTCAGATTTTGCTTCTATTTCTCTTCATAACCTCCTTTTCTCATCCTAATTCACTACCACCCCTCATTTAAGCTCTGGGAATCTTCCCATAAGTCAGGACTGCAGCGGTGAAACACGAAGAACACAGTACAGTTATATACACTTACAATAAATGTAGATGTTCAAGTATACTCACCATTGCAGTAATCTTTTCCTTCTTTCTTCCCCCATAGCTTGCATGGTGGATATTACTTTTTCTCATGTACCGAGGATCCCTCTGCTACACTCCTGCCTGCCTAGGGATCCTGGCCCTATCCATATGGCCTGAACCTGCTGCTCCTGTTGGGGGCTCCAAAATACAAGGGCAAGAAAACAACTGAGGTAATGATGTAGGAGGACTCCACTTATACCCAGCATACCGACATAAGTCAATTGCGTCCATCGGTCACAAAAGGAGGGAAGACTTTTACTCTGGAAGTAGGGTTGGCCAAGGGCTTCCACAGCAAGAAATTCCACAAGTCAAGACTGCAACAGTGAATAGACTTGAACATCTACATTTTTGGTAAGTGTACACAGCTGTAGTTTTCCTCTCCAATTCTTTGGTCTTTTGATGGTGTTCTAGCATAGGCATGGGTCTGCCTGTGGGACCTTTTCCCAGTCAATTCACTGGGCACTTTTAACTATGGTTATTCTCTAAGTAAGAATGCTGGCCAGCAGTTTCTGCTACCTACATCTTGGGGTGGCCATCTTGAATTTCTGGCACTTATGGCAGTGCATCATCTTCTCCTTTCCAAGGCAGTACAGGCAGTGTTGGTTCCAAGGCAGTATAGGTAGTGCTAGTTCCAAGGCAGTAGAGGCAGTGTTGGTTCCAAGGCAGTAGAGGTAGTGCTGGTTCCAAGGCAGTAGAGGCAGTGTTGGTTCCAAGGCAGTAGAGGTAGTGCTGGATCCAAGGCAGTAGAGGCAGTGTTGGTTCCTAGGCAGTAGAGGCAGTGTTGGTTCCAAGGCAGAAGAGGTAGTGCTGGTTCCAAGGCAGTAGAGGCAGTGTTGGTTCCAAGGCAGTAGAGGTAGTGCTGGTTCCAAGGCAGTCGAGGCAGTGTTGGTTCCAAGGCAGTAGAGGCAGTGTTGGTTCCAAGACAGTAGAGGTAGTGCTGGTTCCAAGGCAGTAGAGGCAGTGCTGGTTCCAAGGCAGTAGAGGCAGTGTTGGTTCCAAGGCAGTAGAGGTAGTGCTGGTTCCAAGGCAGTAGAGGCAGTGTTGGTTCCAAGGCAGTAGAGGTAGTGCTGGTTCCAAGGCAGTAGAGGCAGTGTTGATACAAGTTTTTGCTTTTAATGTAGTGGCCATACTCATACTTTGATGATTTCAGTGTTTTAGGCATCAGACATGGGAATTTCCCAGATCAAAAGTAAAGGTCAAGACCAAACTGTGCAAGCAACAGAAAAGAAATGTGATATTCATGGGCTAGACACACTTTCCTAATGTACCTCATGACGTGTTGTGAAGGATGCATGTGTCTTAGACTGCACAGGACCTTCAGAGAAAATAGCCAAATAGGAGTTGAAGGTAGGATGAACCTAATCACAAACGTGTCAAGAAACTGTCACTTTGTTAGATCCATTATGTGATATGCCCTGCTTGTCTTACTATCCTTGCAGACCTAGGGAATTGTCAGGATTACTATACTATCTTATTGCCTTTAAATAAAAGTGCAGCCAGGCATACTTTTAATACTGATCTGAAAGCATTTCTCTGACCGTCTCTCAGAAATACTGTGGCTTTCTGAGGCTAAAGTATGTATATAGTGTGAAAACTAGCATGAAAAGTCAGTCCAAACCTGAACTGATCATCTTTTTAAACATTTTAATATTAAAACAAATTAGAGTTTTGAGGATACTGGCTCAATTTCACTGTTAAACTACTTTAAAAATTTAAATAGATTATTTTGTAATAAAAGTCAACTTTTTCAGCACTGCAGAGTTTGGTAATTACTGCATAAATTATTGCAATGCAATTTGTTTTACAGAAAAGTGTACATTCTAGATGTCTTAAATATTATAATCTCTCAAACTATAAATTTATTAAAAGTTAAAATTGGAAATAATAATTAGAAATTAATTAGAGGCAAAACATATCTTTAGAAAATTCAGTTACCATCAATTCTACAGTCACACAGGAAAACAGTTTAAGCCTTCAAAAGCACTCTGAAATGATTTCTTAACTAAATATCACATGGGATGGCATTGGTGAAACAAGAACTATATATGTATGTGTGTGTATGTAGACATAAAACAATTGCTAATTTGAAAAAAAAAAAGACTTAGAAAGAGGAGATACTGCTGACACTATTGCCTTAAGCTTTTAAGCTAAAGCTGTCACAGAACCTCAAGACCTTCAGCATTTAATCCAGATTAAATGAGATGCATAACTATAAATATTTAGATGTTAAAGAAAGGCATCTGATATTTAAAGCTGATACAGAATGTAAACAATTGATTGCTTTGAGCTGTCCAATTAGAATTCTACTTTAGTCCAAAACTGTATTAGTATTTTATATTTGCTAACCAGGTAAACCCTCTGGACAAAGTGTCCCCTTTCAAGGGCAACCCAGGAGTACTGTTTGGTTAAGTGACTTGCTCAGAATCAAACAATAGACAAATGGAGGTAGAAAGATTCAAACCCTGTGCATTTGACCACAGGATGCAACTCGGTAGCAGGTCAGAGCCATAACATTCTATGTCAACTTGTAAAACCAAGGAAGACACTTCATAACATAAACAACTCTGCATATCAAAGACATAAATCACAATCAGATATCCTGGTATAGTGAGTTACAGAAATTAAGGCAAAAGTATTAATGTTCATTCTCCCGCAACAATTTGTCCATTTTTTGAATGAGCACTAACACGACCATAGAAACTCAGTATTACACAACAAACAAAGCTTAGCTGACATTATTTTATTTCTTTCCTTTTTACTTTCAACCATTTGCTTTATTTATTCAATGATCATGTTACAAAAAAACAAAAATGAGAAGAAATGGGTGAAGTATTTCTGACGCTGCATCAGCGCATTAGAAACTTTCCATCAGTGCATTTCATTTCTATGTATATTAACCAAGAAAAAAAACTTGGGTTATCTAAAACAAGACATAAATGTTAAGATGTTTTTTAACTATATACAAAGAAAAAGGGAACACACTTTTCCATTTAATTGTATGACATTGTCAGCCCTCATGTTCACAACAATGAGATTATACATCTGGGCTTGTTTACAAGTTCAGTATAAATCTAATAGTTATAAATGTAAAGCCCATTATTTAGTAAGGTTAGCAGTCAGTTGGTTACAATAACTAGTCAGAATTCTATAGCCCCATTGTTATCCCAATACTCCCACTTTTTATGGACATGTGATGTTGTCTTAGTAGGATTCCATAATTCCATTCTTTTAATTGTTTCTATTATCTTAATTAGATAGGACTGGGGGAATCACTGGATTTCCATAATCTAGCTATAACCTTTTTTGCTATTAACAAAATTAGGGAGAGAAGAGCATTTAAGTGTTTTTTTTCTCTCTCTCTGAAATAATCAGCATCCCTTTCATAAGTTCCCTATTCGCCTGTTACTCTTCCCATATGCCTTGCAATATTCAGTTTAAACAGACTCACATCTTCACAATCCCAGAACTTGTGATCCCAAAAGCCTCTTTCTTGCTTTAGACAACTCTAGCAATTACCCTCCAGTTGATAGTATATATTCTGTAGCCTGGCTGGGGTGTAGAAGTACCTGTAGAGACACTACTATGCAAAAATTCAAAATGTTCTTGATTTTGTTGCATATCTGGGAACTTGTGAAATTGTTTGCTTAATTTCTCATACCATTTCATTCTGACCTTGTCTAAGACCTGAGATTTGTTAGCCATTATATATCTTACTGATAAACCTTGTCTTGTGCCCTTATCCAATCTTGCATCCAGAATATATATATATATATATATATATATATATATATATATATATATATATATATATAAAAGAAATCGCGTGCCCGATCTAGGTCTTGTTACTTTATATTTTCCTTTAATTCAGTGATAATGACATTGAGTAATAAGTGGTTTACAATAAGATATATTCCAGTTTTGTTTGGCTTTATCCCATTCACAAATTCTACTCCCGATGAGCAGGTGCTCCCAATATCTTGAGCTTGGCTTCTACTTCCCCTAAATGGATCCAGCTGATGCCTGATGTGTTTTAGGTTGACTGTCTAAGGTTTAGCTTACTAGGAGAAGTCAAAACTTCTGACTCTTAAAGTCTACTCTTTCTGGTATCTTCCTACCTATCTTGGACAGATGGTTTGGAGCATATTGCTGACCCATAGTTTCCTTGATTATCTTCCATAAACCTAAGCTACCCTCGGCTTCATATATTTCTTCTTGCTGAAAGGGCATTTTCCTCCAATGGGATTCATAAGATGCTATTTGAAGTAAATAAAGCAGCCTGAGCTGAGTTGCTATAAAATACTCTTTAAGATCTGGTGGTCCCAATCCCCCTAGATCCTTAGACAACAATAACTTCTCCCAGCTCATACTCTCTTATTTGTTGTCCCATATAAAGCCTTAAAATTTGTTTATTTTCTTTCTTCCCCCACCAGTCTTTAGAGGGTTGATGAAACTATGCTCAACCTACATAAAGCATCAAGTAAAATAAAAATAGTTGTATTGCTTGTATTTTGTTGTCCAGGTCTAGTGGCAGTGGTTTCCACTGCTTAATCCTATTAACTATTTTTTCTAGTGTTTCCTTTCACATCAGCTCAGCTGGCTGTTGAATAGATAAATGAAACTAGATAAGGATACATAACTGATTGCTAATGCTGTGGTTTTGTTTTCATTTATTTTTATCCATGTAATTCCCCATAACTACATAGTCTCCTAAACAGATCATCAAAATTTTTCTCCGGAGCTGTTAAACAGAAAAAACACGTCTGCAAATAAAGCTATTTTTTCCTCGTTCATTCCCCTGTTGTAGATAAGTGATGTTAGCTTAGGCATGGTGGTTTCTGGGAAAGAAAAAACTAAGCCAGCAACAAGTGAGCCATGAAAAAAATGTAGTTTATTAAAACTACTTAAGACTTCATAAAAAGCTTAATTTAACAGACCGGTTTCGGCCTGGATTTAACCTGGCCTTCTTCAGTGTATAACAGAAAAAAGCTTACCAAGTGAAAAAAGTCTTATATGGTAAAACAAAACATTTGATTGGCTGACAAGACACATCCTAGTCATTAAACTCATGAATATTCATGCTACACTAAGTAATATTTATACATCACAAAAATTTGACTCATAAATATTCATTAAGCCCTGGATTAAATAGGGCACCAAGTTTGGTAATCCATTTCTTTTCTTTTGCATCAAGTTTGTGATGCCAACCAGATTTATGGGTTCGATCACCAATGAGTTTGTCAATAATAATAAAATGAAACTGAGCTGTTTGATGTTTAAGTGTGTGTTTATATAAAGCATTGGAAGTTCTTTTACATTTAATGTCACTCAAGTGCTCTGACATGCGTAACCTAAAAGGCCGAGAGGTCTGACCTATATAAAAAGAGTGGCAACTACAACAAGCCATATAAATAGCCCAGTCAGTGTTACAGTTGGCAAAAAATCGAATGTCAAATACTGTGCTACTGTTTCTGCTACTGAATTCTTTTGATTTCAGAATATGTTTACAGTTAATGCAATGACCACAAGGGAAACAGCCAATAAGTTTGTCACCCATAATAGTGGTCTGATATAACTGAGGTAGTACAGAATCAGAATGATGTTTGTAATGATTAAAATGTGCTGCTAAGTTTTTTCCGTTATGAAAAGAAAAAGAACATACATTGGGAATTATCGTATTAATATTACCATCCGCCTACAATATGTTCCAATTGTCCTTGATTATATCCATAAATCTGTTAGTGTTTCTACCAAATGTAGTAGTGAAACGTAATATATTTTTTGACAAAGATTTCTTCTTATATGTCAATAGATCATGTCTATGTAGACCCGAAGCATGGTTTTGGGCCATGGTAACATACCCTGAACTGTAACCCCTATTCATGAATCTATGGTATAGATCCTGAGAATGATGTTTAAAACTGACATCATCCGAGCAATTACGTCTAATTCTGATAAACTGTGATTTGGGAATGTTTCTGGCTATATGTTTTGGATGATAGCTGGAGGCATGGAGTAAGGTGTTATATTGGGGAAACTTCCTATATACTTCAGTATTCAAGGTATTATCCTGATTTCTTGTGACCAAAACATCCAAAAACGTTATGGAGTTCTGGTCATGAGTAATAGTAAATTGTATTCCCGATTTATTATCATTTAAATATTCCATAAATTCATGAAGATACTCAATGTCTGATCTCCACACCATCCAGCAATCATCCAAATACCTCCGCCAGATATCAATCTCAGGCAAAAACAAATTATGAGTATCATCATATATCAGAATCTCCTCAATGTATGCCATAAATAAATCAGCATATATGGGGGCAAAAGATGCCCCCATCGCTGTACCTTTAATCTGTAAATAACATTCCTTATCATAAAAAGACATTTTTAAGTACATGCTCGGTGAGATTAATCAAAAAAGTGTTAAAACCAGGTTGATAAATATTTGACTTGTAAAGCCAATATTCAATGGCATCAAGACCAGCCCAATGAGGGATGTTGGTGTATAGTGAGCTTACATCTAGTGTACATAACCACCAATTCTCCTCTAACTGCATGTCATTAACAATGCTTAAAAATTGGGTGGTATCCTGTATCCTGGATCTAACCCATGAAAGTAATGGTTTTAAGTACCTGGTCAAAAATTCAGAAAGGGGCTCAGTAAGTGATCCTATACCCGATACAATGGGTCTACCTGGTGGATGTAAAGGATCCTTATGTATCTTTGGCAGAAAATAAATATATTGTCTAGCAGGATCAGTGATAGTTAAGTGACTTAAAGTTATGGTTGTTATAATCCCATTGTCAACCGCAGAATGCAAAAAATTATCAATTTGATGTTTAAACACAGAGGTGGGGTCAAGTGGCATTTTGGTATAATATCGAACATCACCCAATTGCTTGTGAGCCTCGATATCATAATCACTCCAATTCATCACCACCACCGCTCCACCTTTATCTGCATGAAGAATAACAAGGTCTTTATTTTGTGCTAGTTCATTTAAACAAGACAACTCATTGTCAGTCATGTTATTCGGCATAGGTAGACAAGTATTAGACTCAAAATGTAAATCACTGAGTACACTGCGTAAAAAAAGATTTACAGAAGGATGCATAGGAGGTATAAATGAGGAGGCATGATATTTAAAGATATCCATTTGTTGCTGTTGTTCTTCCCCCTTATCCTGAAAAAACAATTTAAGGTTAATGAGTCTACAAAATGTAAATAAATCCTGTGCAAAAGTGTCTTCAGGCACAAAAAACCCAGGTATAAAAGATAAGCCTTTATTCAATAAAGATGCTTGTTCAGGTGTTATTACAGTGCTAGACATGTTACAGACATTGTTGGCAACAACATAATTTACTTGTTCGTTAATACTTCCATAAGATTCTGTAGACTTGTAACCCTTCTTGTGTTTCCTGCCTCCTCTCCTCCCTCGATGTTGCCTAAAGGGGATGTGTAATTTTTACGTTTAGGAGTGGGGGACTCCATGGTGTGCTGTGTTTCTGTGTCAGTACCTGATGATGTATCATAATCAGTGGTGTCAGTATGATTACCACGTCCTTTTAAAATGGAACGTGGACGTTTCCTTTTGGAACTGGATGTATTTCTGTTGTGCATCTCTTGAAATCTAACATGTCTAGTATATTTAAAGGGTTGCCCCCTCTCGTAATCGGACTGATCACGAGAAATTTTTTTAAGTTTTCTTTCCTTGAGATGAGTATCAAAATTTAACAAATCTGAACTAAGTTTAGATAATGATGCAGAAAAAAATGTATCATTCTGATACTGATTACAATCATCTATTAATTGTAACACCTTAGAAGTTTCTTTATCTATAATCCTAGTGTAATACTTTGACAGAGATTCAACAAACTTCATTGAGCATTCTTGTTGAATGGATAACCTTTCCGTAGTTAAAATATCATCAGGGTCAGCTACTAGAGGTTGAATTTTGACTCTCAAACCCCTAGGACTAATGCCTTTAACCAAATAAGCTTTGAGTAATTTAAGGTGCCAAACAAAAGATCTTAATGTTTTCATGTTTTTGTTTAAATCATTAAATAGTTTTTCACATCGTTGTTCCGGCTTCATGGAACTAGTATTTGCTAAACCTTCAGAAACATAACCAATACCAAAGGGTGCAAGGTCATCCCTATCGGATGATAAATCCAGAAATATTTTATTTAAATCCATTATTGGTGTACAATCAATAATATATAGATATGAAAGCAACCACGCCCTGTATTAAAGAAAAAGACAAACAACAATTGGACAATAATGGCAATATTTCAGTTTGTGCAATATTGCACAAACAATAGCCACGTCCAATACAGGACAATAATGGTATAAAAAATCAAATTGGAGTGAATGAATACTGTGACAATCCAATGCACAGTATCAAACCACTTTAACAGGTCAAATGTTGAGCACCTTAAATGTGGAAAGATTTTTATGCTAGTGTAACCAGGGCAATAATATATAGTTTTAAAGGTCTGAGAGACAAAACCGAGAAAAATTAGTAATCAGACCCTGAAAGATATAAACAGCCCAAGTAATAAGGACAGATTATATATGTTGTATCATCCAAAAAAGTGCATTTATAGTACTTAGAACAGATATGGTCATGAATTTCCAATAGACAATATGACTAAGATATTTATGTATAGACTACTAAATAATATTAGGATATGTGACAAATAGCCAGAAAAAACGTTTGGCAAAAATATATAAATAATATATAGCTAGTATACTAGTTCAAAACATACTAATATCCAGACATGAATAAAAATTCACATAAGCTTAGATATTGTTGTTATTTCAACATATACAATATTTAGAGATTAATTCAAACTGATATACAGCATTTATAAATCAAAAAACATGTACACATAATCCAAAAAAGGTCATACGTATATGTACATATAAAGCATGCTTCAAATATGATACAAGTACTCTCATTTATCCCCTAATTAGTTCCGTTGACAAAAATACTGTCCAGCTAATGTTGAAACATTCTTATAGTACACATAGGACAATTATATGAGTGTAATTATGTATACATCACATAAAGTTCTGACAATTTTGTGCTATCCTAAGCAAACAACGATAGTCGCCAACTGATGTTAACCATGAATGTAATTCAAAAACACTTGACCAGAAACGATCATAATTCCCCACAAATGTACAAATAGACTGAAATAGAAGACTAAAGTAATGTCCAATAATATCCAAAAGTAAAAAAAGAGTTGTATCCCTACTCATAAATTATGGACATATAATATTCATGAAGAATATAGTGAGGTTACAGAAAAAACATATTAATAGAGTTCAAGCACAGTAATCACATTCCCAGTTCAAGGTCTGATGTCCAACGACCTGATAAATCCCACTGTCCGTTCCTGGGAAAGGCAAATATTCTACCAAAGCATCCACATTTCCTTAAAGAAGTCTACAAAAGTTATGGATCAGTGTTGTTCTTCTTTTCCACAAAGAGAAATGACTGCTGCATGTAAATTCCCGTTTGACTGAATACTATTAGTTTTTGTCCCAGAATGATATAAATACACCGGACATAAAGCTTTATACAAATTGCACTTTCATTTTTACAAACAAGAAATCAAGAAGAAAAGAAAGCTTCAGATTTGTAGGAAATAAATAAGTACCTCTCACCATATTCAATGTAGTTAGCCATCAGCCATAGATTACATAATAAGACATATTTTAATTAACATTTTGGCCCGCCCTACTGCCATTGACTCTCAGACCATTCTCCAACTGACCCTGTTAGATTTCTATTCTCAGACATCATATACAAGCTTGGGAGAGAATGTTTTATGAAGGAGAACAACTTGGAAGGAGAAATTGCCCCATTCCTAGGATGTTGAATATATAATGACAGTATATAGATATCGTACCATGCTGCCATATATGGGTCACTGAATATCAGTCCATCTGTCCATCCCTCCCTGCAGTATTGGAACATGCACTGTGAGAATCCTGTCATCCTTGCCTTTGCTAGAGGGTGCCCTAGGGACAGCACAATCCCACACTAGGGCCCGAGAAAAGCAGTTAATATTTCGGTCAGTCATCAGTCCTCTCCACTGATCTGGGTCTTCTAGTGACCAGGCCTGCAACTTAAACTTAGATTTCCTGTGCTACATTAGGAGCTCCATCCATCTGTACCAAAGAGATATAAAATTACTTCTTAGAGAAACAAGACACAGCAAATACAATAATTAAAATTCCTGCACTGATAACTTAGCCAGGACTGACAGAATAACTACTGAACATGACTATCATTTAAATATCAATAATTTTGTAACCGTATTTATGTTCTGTGCATTATGCAACAATACTAATGACAATCCCACACCTTACATCAGAACACTATAGTCATATTGTGAAACCCTGTATGACTATATGGACATGGCTCAATATCTGACTTCACTTTACAAATTAACTATATAGTATTTCTTCATCTCATCGATTCATATGGTAGTGCAAGGCTAACTGCCCTTGCTGGATTTTTAAACCTAGTTAATTATACACATACATGCATACATACATACATACATACATATATACATACATACATACGTGCATACATACATACATACATACATATATACATACATACATACGTGCATACATACATACATACATGCATGCATACATGCATACATACATGCATACATACATACATACATACATACATACATACGTGCATACATACATACATACATGCATGCATACACGCATGCATGCTTGCATACATACATACATACATACATACATGCATACATACATACATACGCGCATACATACATACATACATACATGCATGCATACATGCATGCATGCTTGCATACATACATACATACATACATACATGCATACATACATACATGCATGCATACATACATACTTGCATACATACATACATGCATACATAACATACATACACACATGCACTCAGATGTTCTTTAGGAAGTTACAGTCTCAGTGAACATAAAAGACAAAACGATAGCACTCTGAGCACCAACGCATTGTTGTGCTACATACTGTGAGGAAATATAACAGGTGCAGCTCCTCCCCAAAGCTGTAATGTAACTATGATGTGATTAATCTCATACCAAGCAAGTAACTGGCAAAGATCAGTGTGTTTCTTTCCATAGAAAATCACTTCTAGGACACTTTCATGCACTTATATATAGAACTAATGTCAAAAATGGGGACCATAGGAATAGAAAAGTACATACCTTCATGCCAAGATGAAACCACATGCCATTGTCGGCTGCAACTCGTGTCATTAGCTGACTGCTTCAGTGTCCAGGTTCCTTTGTTAGTTCCTGCTTGCCATTGCTGTAAACCTTGGCTGCTACCAGCCAGACTCATTATTCTAAGCATTGGTGTTCCAGATTGCCTCCTACTACATTTATATTATCTTCAACTTTCAGCTTTATTGTCATACGTACTAAAGACAGCATCACAAAGTACAAAGTAATTCTTATTCTGCAAATCTTCAAATCCTGCAGCAACATATAAAAAACACCAACTAACAAGAAGAAGTAATCTAAAACAACAAATAGACAATAATATAATACCGATTTCAGTAGATATATATAACTGTGCAAAAGAGTGCATTTGTGCAAAGCAAGCTCGTTCCCTCCAAATGTGAACCAACCTACCAACCTACAATACTGGAGGGATAAAACTGTCTTTCAGCCTGGTTTGTTCTGGCCTCCATGCTCTTATAATGCCTCCCCTGATGGTAGCAGCATAAAGAGTTTGTGTTGTGGGTGGGTATTGATCATGACAATGTTTTGAACCCTCCTAGAAACTTGTTTGGGGTAGATGTCATTCAATGCAGGAAGTGTTACTCCAATTATGTTATGCGCAATTTTTGTTACTCACTGCAGAGCCTTGCAATCCCGAATTGTACTATTTCCGAACCATACTGTAACAGAGAGGATGAGAATGCTCTCAAGTGTACTTCTGTAGAAGATGCTGAGGATGGTGTTGGGTGTGCCAAGCTTCCTCAGCCTTCTCAGAAAATACAGTTACTGCCAGCCTTTCCCTGACAGGTCTGTGACTTAAGCTCCACAGAAATGTTAATACTGAGGAATTTGAATGTAGCCACTCTTTCTACCTCAGAGTCACCAATATGTAAGTTTTACAGGATAATTATCTGTGCTAGGCAAAGAAAATTTGGATGGCCTATTAAGTCCATTTTCCTCATAGGGACAGAATTTACTTCTGATTAATAATATTATATTCTCATTTAGAACATGGGATATAGACTGTCTGACAAGTCCTAACCCACTGAATTAGTGTTAGCATAGAAGCTACCATAGGTAGTAGTCTGTTACTCTTACAGTACCTCAGCCAAGTCTGAAACAACAGGACAGTTGGTAATGTGCTACATTGTCTGTATCATACACGGGTCTATATCATAACATCGAAGTTGCAAAACCTCAAATGTTATGATATCGAACCCAAAACCTCGAAGACTGACAACAGCGAAGCCATGGAACATCAAATTATTTCCACAGCTTCGCTATTTCCTCCACTGTGGTGCAATCTCGGAGTTGGTATATTTAAGCTAGAGGGTGTGGAGGGCAAATCCCCCCCCACCCCACATTAGACATAGTTAGTAGTGTTTGTGTGTTTTGTGCTGCCAGGGAAATAAAATCACTGTTCTCAGCTTTCAGAGTTTTAAGTTTTCACGGTTACGAGTTCAATGTTTTAGTGTTCGATGTTATTAAGTTTAGAGCATGTGATATAAACCTGTCATACACAGTACGTCAGCTGTAATTCCATGTAAGATACAACATCTGTGACAAGAAGTAAATTGTCACATACTGTACTTCCTTATCAGTCAGTAACGTACTACACCCATGCACTGACAGGTGGTAACTGACTGCCTGTATGCTAATGTACAAAATAATACACCTCTTCTCTATTAATGTTAATTTTGCACTCCTACCCCTGTCAGGTCCAGCTCTTGATTTCAGTCAGGTTTTACGTTACTCCCTTGGTATCAAGAAATGCATAGCATTTACCTACCAAATACAGCAATTCCTGACATCAGTGTATTGTACCCCCTTTTACAACTGTTCTGTACATTACAAGCTGACACTTGTAACTTCCTTCTCTTAAGCAATTGCTGCCAGGTACAGTGCTGACAGCTAGTAATACGCTGCACACGTTAACTCTGTAATGTGGAATACTCGCTAACACGTGTAACTTGTAATTCCAGAACTATCACTGTTGACACACTCTTTCCTGATAGTCACATGGTAAATCCATATTACCACTGCAGCGCACAGAGCAAAGTGATCATCAGTAGGTTGTCTTCCCATGTTATACCTGCTACATTCGCCAATCTTTAACAGCCAGTGACCTGTAATGGTCATGTTACTTTACCAGGCACTATGCCTTCTGTTTGTCGGTCACTTGCTATGCCCATGTTACTACTGAATGAGGCAATATTTCCAGTCAGTACTTGGCATACACATCTGTTATCACTTTAGGACAATGTGATATGATAGTACATGGTTTAATTGGTAGCTGTTAGGAGTTTAAGCAAGGTGTTATCCATTTATACAGATGCCAGAAATTGAGAACATTCATTTGTAGTTCTGCTCACGTTGTCAAACTCTGATGCTAGCCCTGGGCTAACTGCTAAGTCACTGTGCACTGAAAATTATGTCTAAGTCATGGTCATTTCTGTTTACTTGTACCAGGCTGCAAATGACAGAGGACATGGTGAGTCTCAAGAAGGAAGGCATAAAAAACATAAATCTAGAAGACAAAAGTAACAAGAGAGGTAAGGACAATTTCCTTCAGTTGACCTTGAAGATAAGAAACAGATCTATGGCTCATACTCCTCTGATTAGCAAATCTTCAGCAGATGGGAAGGCATGTCATAAGGCACTGAGGATTACATCTGTTGAGATGGTACACTTGGTCATGCCAGCAGTGAGTGCTGTTTGTCTAATAGCTGCTATTGGGACACTTGTGATGCAGCAAGTGGTCTTGCTTGTAGCTGGATTCATTTTATAATAATGTGAGCATATTTCTAGGCCAACATGATGAAACATGGCAGAAGACAGGATTTTACTGATGTGGGCAAACACCGAGCACATCACTGGTGCTGTACTCAGTACTTTCCAGTAATGGCTGACTAGTGATATTTTCTTTCACAATTGAAGTTTGCTATAAGCTTAACGCAATCTGCAGTTAAGAACCTACTGTGCAGTAATGATGAAGGGGGTCCAATCGTGTGTCTTTAAATATCCTCTCCTAGTGTGCTGTAGTGTATTATCATGCAGCGTGACTGATATCATATGACTAGTGCATTTTAGGCAAGGACCCCCATTACAGTCTGTTAAGTGTTAATATGAAGGATCACTAATGTTCCATGAATAAAGCAGCATAGGGAGGGTCCAACCATTTCACAGTCTTACACAGTGTAGTTTAACGCTACTAACAGAGAAGTTTACTGTTAATGCTGAGTCTGTTTTCATTGCGAGACTGTATTGTTTTTTTTAGGCAATATCTCTCAGTGTTTGCGCTATAAAATTTGAAATAAAAGTTTTACATTAAATTCAAATATCTGTAACCATTGCAGAAATAAATATGAAAATAGTATGCACACTGACAGGTTTAAACAGTGTTTAAAGTAACTGGGAAGAAATAGTCAAGTAATGGGACACTGTAATGGTTGGGGGGATGGGGGGCTTCTGTGTGTGTGTGTGTGTGTGTGTGTGTGTGTGTGTGTGTGTGTGTGTGTGTGTGTGTGTGTGTGTTTTTGTCTAGGGGGGGACCTGATCCATTTCCCTGCCTAGGTCCCCATTTGACAAAGATCTGGCTCTGGTTGTATAACTTAAAAGACTTTGTTTGCACTGCATGTACTGGACCTTTTCTCCCTGGGCCTCTGTTGAAAAGAGGCCTTTGTGCCCAGTTAGACTTCCACAGTCAACACTGTAAAATAAAATACATATTGTATTTACCTTTGTAGTACCACTGTGTGTGATTAAAAAAGAACACTTCTCACATGTCTGCACTATACAGCTAGGGTGCGCACAATATAGGGGAACCTCAGGAGACTATAGGTGTAACCCCTTAATGTACTCAGTGTAGTTCAGCAACAAATTCATTGAATTACAGACGATGTGCTGAAGATCAAAAACAGAAATGAGAGCAAAGGCACACAAGGGAAAGGAGTTCTGAGTTTGTTGTGGGAAGAGTACAAACCAGCAGCAGGAATTCCTGGGAGTGACTTAAGGAATATGATAATGTGGCAATAAAAAGACCAGGACACACATTTTTGGAAAGATGGAAGTGGCAAGAATAAGAAAAGGAAAAACAAGAGAGATAATATCAACAAGCCCAGTGCTATTAGACCTCCAATGAGCAATAAAGTATAGAAAATAATATTTAGATAACAACTGTACTTTAGGTGTTATAGACCCAACCGAGGTAGGAAAATGTGTTGTTTGTAGTCAACAACATCCTTTGAGTGGCAAGCAAAAGTCTATGCATTCTAACAATAACAATTGTGTTGATGGCATCAAAGGATTACCCCTACATATTACCTCATTAAGATTAAGCAGTGATATGTAAGTTCTCAAACCTATGGTATGGGACGATTTGCCAAAATGAATTGTATAGATTATTAGTAGTAAATTATGTCATATTACAGTGGGTAGCAGGTTAATAATGTACGTAACTTAAGATATATGAGTAAGTGACATATCCTTCTGTGTGACATATCCCTTTTGCATGAAATATCACAACATAAATAGCGGTGACTTAGCTTTAGTCTGGTGTGAGTCATAGGCAGAAAGAGGAAGGCAGTTATGACAATGCTAAAACAGAACAGGAAGTGGTGATGTAATGGGAATGAGCAACATGGTGCTGTCAGAGTGCCCTGTGGAGAAAGCATCCATTTCCCAGTTCTTGTGCTATCCATACTCTTTACTGATAACACAACTGGTGCAGTCACTCAGCACCTATGCCAAAAGCAAGCACCTGTTGTGGGGGTACTAGTGGTAAAATCCAAGAGAAATTACCCCAAAATGTCAGAGAATTCATTGGATGCATCTGAGGAGCAGTTCTAACCAATCTGCTACATAAACCTTATGGGCTTGAGGTAGTGCTAACAGCTCAGCAAGTCACACCTTTGATCTTGTGAAGATGAGAAGGTTGCAGGTGCTTTCCCTAAACCAAGTGCTTGGATTCATATCCCAGTACCAGCAGTGCATTGTAGACGGGGTGGGGTGGGGGTCCACTTTAATTTGCCATCCTTCGGATTAAATGTAAACTAAGCCCCCATACCCAAATTTACTTATCTGCATGTTACACAGCAATAGTCTTAAAGCCCATTTACAGTGAGGTCCTGAGAAGAAAAGATTCATGATATGAAATTAACAGTATAATTAAGTACAGTTGAAAAAGTATTAAATACAATAAACTGCCAAGCCTTGTAAATTAATGGTAATATTTTTAGAACGAATAAAATTCACATAAAAAACACAATAGTGAATTATAAGTATTGTCATGGCTCTAAGCTACTATTTATTGAGTGCATAGTATGTTCAGCTTTTTAATTTTCAAAAGGAGAAACTGAGAGATGTTGGTAGAAAAAAGCAATATGAAGTAGGTGGATTTTTATTGATAGAATGGTGACAATATACATTAACAAGTACTAAGGCTAAAAGTCAGAGGTCTTATGATTTAGAGTATAACAAAGTGAGATCATGGTGTTAAAGGAGAGTGTTCCCAGCAAGCTGTTAGCAGGATTTTAAGCAGAAATGGAATAAGAATTTCTAAGTGGCCTAATGGTTAAGGTATTTGCCTTACAAACACAAGGTGCGGGGCTTGAATCTCACAGGGGATAATTAGCTAGGCTTAAAATGGCTTGCAAGGGCAGTTAGCCTAGTACTAACCTGTGGAGCTAAGGACAAGTGACAGTGAAGTGAGGAAGAGACAAGACAGAGAATGACAAAGAACAATAGAGTTAATGATCAAGGTAAAATGATATTGAGGCAGAAAAGATGCAAGAGTTCTCCAGGTCTAAGAAAGATGATTAATGATGCGTTGGAAAACTTTTGATGATGAAATGCAAACCACAAAAGAGTGAGATTTGGTGTACTGGTTAAGGTGTTAACCTAACAGACACAAGGTACAGGATTTGATTCGCATCTTTGAAAATTAAATTGGCTTAGCTTAAAAATGCTCACAAGTATATCTAACCTAGTACTTACCTATGAACCTACAGCAACCAAATCAACTGAGTACTTTTTGCCACATGATATTTTACTTCTTTAACCCCCCCCCAGTAGTAGTGGGTTTGGTTTATTTATTAATAATTATTCGATACCATGAAATCGCATTATTTCGAGTGATGAGAATAATGAGAAAGTAGAACGGATTTAAAATGAGTGATGGATGTGCATTTACATGTTGCAGGAGGAAGGATATTCCTAATTTTAGGCACACAGAAGAGGTAGACTGCATCACCAAAGCTATTAGTAGATATTTGGACTTGCTGTTGAATAGTATTTAATGAGTTCAGTGACTGGTGCCATATTAACAAGTGCACTACGAGCAGGATCTTTACGCCAGTAATAGTAGTTCTAGTAGATGTAGAAATTCCCAGGGCACTTTGTAGTGTTGCACAGATATCTTCAAATGGTATCACACCCGAATTTCCTTTAGGGAGCACAAAGAGTGCATTGGAAGTCCCCTGTAAGAACGTAATATAAGATTGCAGGCCGAGCACTCTCTACAATCTAAAAGAAACAAAGAAGCAAACTAAATAGCTGGTACTGAAGAATGAACGGATAAGTAAAGATGATATTCATAGGCAGTTGCACAGATGACAGCAAGTAGCTTTGTGCTTTTCTTATTTTTGTCAGATGCAGGATTTAAAGCACATATAATAATAAACCCAGGATTTAAAACACTAATGCTGCACCCAAACTGCATTTTAAGGTTTTCAAGCAGCAATAGTTTAGCAGCTTTGATCATCATTGTTCTGTGTAATTGAGTGTAGCTTGTTATTATGCTGCCATTGGTTTGCTATTGGTATTCATTGCCTTGAGTGTAGGTTGTAGTCAGAAAGGATCAGTAGTGCAGACACCTACAGGACAGATAGACAGATAGACAGACAGAGAGATAAATAGATAGGTAGATAGATAGGTAGATAGATAGATAATCAGATAGATAGATAGATAGATAGATAGATGATAGATAGATAGGTAGATAGATGGATAGACAGATAAGTAGGTAGATAGACAGATAGATAGATAGATAGATAGATAGATAGATAGATAGACAGATAGATAGACAGATATATAGATAGATAGATAGATAGATAGATAGATAGATAGATAGATAGATAGATAGATAAACAGATAGATACATAAACAGATAGGTAGATAGATTGATAGATAGATAGATAGATAGATAGATAGATAGATAGATAGATAGATAGATAGATAGATAGATAGATAGAAGATACCATCCTGATGAGGAACTCTGAGCTTTCATCTTGTACAGCTTCATGTGTTCACCTGTGGGTAGGGCCACATCTTCACCCTGTACTGTGGGAAGATGTCCACCTAAGATGGAGACTGAGTGCCACTGTGTCATGTGACTGTGACTTAGATGTTTGTCTATTATCATCATCATCGGCCCTTGCAGGGCTTGGCTGCCAACATCACCTTGTTGCTCTGCTCAGCTTCTATAGATATAATTTTAGAAGTGTTACTAACCTGTTGCATCAGCCATTAAGATGTATGTCAGCAGTTGGCAGAGCCTGATGCCAGTACCTGCTCCTTCAGGGATGGCCCTAGATGTATGTCAGGGATGGCCCTAGATGTATGTCAGGGATGACCCTAGATGTCGTCCTGCAGGGATGCTTGAAACTTCTCTAGCTGAGTTAGCCTACTTCTCATAGTGCCCCCTCAAGACAGCTATACAGTACTATAGTAGGGAAACATATGTATAGGCATAATAACTCTAGAGCCAACACCATACACTACCGTATATTGCACACAAGACATACCTTCTCCATAGGAAGTGCCAGGTGTGTACAGTGACATATTGTCCTAATATTATAGACCAGTCTGTTGCCATTAGCATTTGCGTACTCATAACACATGCAGGGACTCATATACATCTTACCAGTATTATGTAAACAGAATACCTGAAAAAAGGTGTACATAAAGGTGTAGACAAATTCAGCTTATCACACACTTGGAGAGTACTGTGTACATTCATAGCAGCCTGTAAGTCCTGAAACTGCTGCTATACCTTCAAATACTGCTGCTTGGATCTCAAAAATAGCTTTAAAGATATGCCTGAGTTAGCAAACAAAGTACATCCTCTGACTATACAACTTGCATGGCAAATAGACAGATGAGACTGAATACTAAGAAAGTCTATGAATAACATTATTTTTGCCTTGTGCAGTGGTATTGCTAGAGAAAGGGTTAGTAACATCATGGGTAGTGTTAGGGTTACAGTTATGGTACATGCACAGGATGGTGTGGGTGTGAACTCTAAACTGCCCCCCCCCCCCCTAACAATATATCCCATTATACATTACTAAAAAAAACTAACTCACTAACAGTATCACTACCAAAATGACACTTGACTTCGGTTTTGTAGCTCTGGTTTACTGACGCAGGGCTTTTTTCAGTGTGTTTTGTGATTCATTAGTATGAGTCATTACATGTTCTGTGATTCTTTCTTTTTTGCTCTACCATATGCGATTCTCTCTTTTGAGTTTTCCGAATAGATATACATCTATATCTATCTATATATCTATATCTATCTATATATATATATATATATATATATATATATATATATATACATAGATAGATACACACACACACGCACGCATGCACGCACGCACACATGCACACACACAATGTATGTATATATATATATATATATATATATATATATATATATATATATATATATATATATAGATAGATACACACACACACGCATGCACACATGCACACACACATATATACATATATATATATATATATATATATATATATATATATATATATATATAGATAGATACACACACACATGCACGCACGCACACATGCACACACACAAATATATATATATATATATATATATATATATATATATATATATATATATATATACATAGATAGATACACACACACACGCACGCATGCACGCACGCACACATGCACACACACACAAATATATATATATATATATATATATATATATATATATATATATACATAGATAGATACACACACACACACACACACACGCACGCATGCACTCACAAATATATATATATATATATATATATATATATATATATATATATATATATACATACATAGATACACACATACACACGCATGCACACATGCACACACACAAATATATATATATATATATATATATATATATATATATATATATAGATAGATACACACACACACACGCATACATGCACACACACAATGTATATATATATATATATATATATATATATATATATATATATATACATAGATAGACACACACACACACGCACACATGCACACACACAAATATATATATATATATATATATATATATATATATATATATATATATATATACATAGATAGATACACACACACATGCACGCATGCACGCACACACACACACATATATATATATATATATATATATATATATATATATATATATATATATATGTATAGTTCCCCTTCAGAAGGTCGAACAGCTGAAATCTTGAAATTCATATAGTCGAGACCATATGCTCGAAATTTCAGAAGCTCGACCTTCTGAATGGGGATCGGCATACAGTGCAGAATGGGAGATTTCCCTTTCTACGCTGTAGTGGGATCTCGGAGTTGGTATAAATAAGTAGCAGGGGTGTGAGGGGCAAAGGGGGGCTTGCCCCATGCAGAAACATTGTTTAGTGTTACATTGTTTTTTTTTTTCTTTTTCCCTTTCAGAAGGTCGAGCTTCTGAAATTCAAGCATATGGCTTCGGCCATATGAATTTTGAGATTTCAGCTGTTCGACCATCTGAAGGGGAACTATATATATATATATATATATATATATATATATATATATATATATATATATATATAGTTTCATAGTATAGTACTAGGCTATCTGCCCTAGGGCTTTTATAGGCCTAGCCAAAGTGTATGTGGCTTTCGCCACCCCATGTAATGATACAAAAGTGTACAATTTAAATTGAATTTAGTTTACTGTGCCTCTATCTAGCAATGACACAGAGATGACCCCTGGGGTAAACCTACGATCACCCATCCATTTGTCCAGATTTTTCTTGAAGAGAGTCAGTGAGGGGCTCTGCCTAACATGGACAGGTATCCTGTTCCAGAGAGCGGGAAGCCTCTGGGTTATGAATCTGTCCCTCCAGCATGTTCTATTCATATTTGTGCTGAGGTTTAGATCTTTAGCTCTCGTGGCTCTGATGGATTTGGATTTTTTGAGGTGGAGCATGTCCATTAATTCTGAATTGGACATGGCCTTGTACGTAAGGCACAGATCACCTCTGAGCAGGAGGTATGCTACTGAATAGAGCTGGAGCTTTTTCAGTCTGGCAGCATATGACATATGCTGGAGACTCTTGATCCTCTTGGTAAGATATATATATATATATATATATATATATATATATATATATATATATCTTGTTCAAGCAGGCAGCCACAGTGAATCAGCATCTGAACACTGATGAATACACATACACTGAGGTAGTGATGGCATACATTTCAAACTGCGTTGATGGGGTAACTAATTCCAACAGTATCACCATTAGAGCTACCAGAAGCCATGGATCACCCCTAAGGTATATAACCTTCTGAAGGAGAGAAACACAGCTTACATGGCTAAGGACAAAGTAGCCTTAAGTGCAGCAAGAGGTAATCTGAGGAGGGGTATAATGGAGGCTAACAGGGAGTATGGCAAAAAAGTGCAGTGTCACTTTGAGGACATGAAGGATGCAAGGAGACTATGGCAAGGCATACAGAAGATCACTGACTACAAAATCAGGTCAGCACAGTGTGAGGACAGTATTGAATTCCTGGACAGTTGGACATCTTTGGTAGATCTGAGGAAAGAAACAACAGGTGGGCACTAAAGCTACCCACTGATGTGAAGGATGCAATACTCAGTCTCAGCACAGAGGAGGTAAGAAGAGAGCTAAGGAGAGCGAACCCCTGGAAGGTTGTTGGCCCAGACAACCTACTGGGCAAGGTGTTAAAAGACCATGCTGATAAACTATACATAGTGCTCAAGGAAATATTTAACACCTTTCTTGCCATGGCAAACGTACCCTACCCTCATGCTACATGGAAACTAACAATATCCCATTACCTAAGAAAACAACTCCTTCCAGCCCTAATGGCTACAGACCAGTTGCTCTGACATCCACTGTTATGAAATGAATTTTTTTGAGCAGCTGATCAAAAAGCATCTTCCATCATGCTTACCTCCTGATTTTGACCCTCTGCAGTTTGCATACAGAGCTAACCAATCCATGGCCCATGCCGTATCAGTAGTACTACACATCTCCCTTCAGCATTTAGAGGGCAAAGACAACTATGTGAGGATGCTGTTCATAGACTTCAGCTCTGCATTTAATATGGTGGTACCAATGCAGCTGATAGAAAAACTGCCACATTTAGGAATCAGTACCAATGCAGCTGATAGAAAAACTGGCACATTTAGGAATCAGTAAACATCTCTGTAAATGGATCCTGGACTTCCTGATTGAGAGACCACAGAGTGTGTGTGTTCGGGTAAGAACACATCAAAGTGCATTAAAATTAACACCTGGGTTCCAGACAGATGTGTTCTCAGCCCACTCTTGTTCACCATTCTGACCCACGACTGCTATGTTAAGCACAAGTCCAACCATGTCATCAAGTTTGCTGATGACACCACAGTCATGGGGCTCATCACAAAGGAGGATGAAAGGGCGTATAGAGAGGAGGTGGAATCTCTGATAAGATGGTGCGAGGGGAACAACCTTGACCTGAATGTAAGCAAGACCAAAGAGATTATCATCAGCTTCAAGAAAAGAAGAACAAACCACCCAGCACTCAGGATCAATGCTGAGAGTGTGGAGAGGGTTAAGAGTACAAAATTTCTGGGTGTACTCATATCAGAGGATCTCTCGGGGTCAGGAAACACCAGCCAACTGGTCAAGAAAGTGCTCCAATGCCTCCACTTTTTAAGAAGGCTGAAAAAAGCTAAGCTTCCTCCTCATAGTCTCTCCACATTCTATAGAGGTGCAATAGAGAGCATCCTTACCTGCAACCTCACAGTGTGGTTTGGAAGCTGCACAGTTACAGAAACAAGGTGCTGCAAAGAGTAGTGAGGGTTGCAGAGAAGGTAATAGGTTACAGTCTTCCATCAATACAACAACTTTTCTGCAAGAAGCATCCAAAAGGCCATCAAAATAATACAGAGCATCACACATCCTGTGCATGGACTTTTTAAGTATCTGGCATTGGGCAGGAGATATTGCAGCATCTGCTGCAGGACTACCATATTCAACAACAGTTTATACCTTACAGTGATATTATATATATATATATATATATATATATATATATATATATATATATATATATATATATAGAGAGAGAGAGAGAGAGAGAGAGATACACAAACACACACACACATCTCCTCCAAACTCAGCTTCTAAAGTACCAACTTGATTACCAAACCCTCTCTCCCACTCAGCACGGCTTTAGGCCTGGACACAGTACTAACAGTTCTCATTTCCTTCACGGATACAGTGAACCGTGCCCATGACACTGGTAATATTGTCTCCGCTCTCTTTTTTGATCTCTCTAAAGCCTTCTATATGATATCTAACTCAATCCTTCTCAGTAAACTCTCCAACTTAGGTATTTCACCCCCACACTAAATTGGTTTTCTTGCTATCAAATAGGCAACAATCCACTAAGTGGCAACAATCTTTCTCACCTTTTCTTAACATTATGACAGGAATTTCCCAAGGATTCATACTGGGCTGCTTGTTGTTTAGCATATTCATCAACAACTACCATACTACTCTTACTCACAGTACCATCATGCAGTACGCGGATGAGTCAACTATCATCTGCTCCACCAAGTCCACATCCGAACTTCAATCTCTTACCCAGAATGCCTTCACATCCACTGAGACTTGGATGTTTTTGTTTTATTTTACATTTGTTGACCGGGCTAGTCCAACTGGATAAATGTCCATTTTCAGTGAAGGCCCAGGGAGAAAAGCTCCAACACAGATAATAATAAACATAACTTAAGAACAATACATTTGTAATACTAGAAAGCAATTTTAAACATCTGGTAGAGTACCTTAAACTAAACTCCTACTACCAACCCCTAAAGAAAACACCCTCCTCAACAAAAAAGATTTCACTATCCATGCCAAAAACAACACCATCACAGAAGTCATGCCAAATACCAAACTGTTAGGTGCTGTAATAGATGAGAAGCTTACATTTGACCTCCACATTCACAGCAACATAAAAAAACACATAGAAAGTTAGGCATGCTCTATAGACTATAAACACTTCCTTAGCCATAAATCAAAACTATCACTTGCCACATCCTTTCTACTGCCACCTCTGCTCTTCGGTGCCCCTATCCTCACCAATATCCAGACCTCTCTTAAATCTAAACTTAACACATGCCTCAAAACAATTGCTAAATTCTTGACCAACGCTAAATTCTCAGACCATCACTGCTCATCTTTAAAGCAACTTTGGCTCGAACGCCCACACAATCTCACTTATTTACAACTAACTACTGCACATAGACTTATATACAGACCTTCTGAGTGCCCTTCCCTTTCATCTATACTGACTTTGTATCATGCTAACAGAACTCTCAGCTCAGAAAACAAACTACAGCTCAAAGTCATAAAGCCACACCTTCCACCGGGATAAATGTTCCACTCATTCACTATTTCTAAGCTATGGAACTCTCTTCCACCACCAATGCGAGCCACCAGTAATCCTGCTCTCTTTAAAAAGTCCCTCAAACAACATATTTCTTTTCTCTGGCAGTGCTCTTATGCTAAATTAACCCTCCCTAATACCCGAATCCCTCCATCTTAACTCCACAATCCTACTAACCACTTGTACTTCTTTTAGAAGCTATGTATTCACTTTTAGTAAAATTTTTCCATTAAATAAATTAACTTTCTGTTTCTGGGAACTTACTTTCTGTATTGCAAAATGCTCTACAATATCTACATTAACTACTTGAATACAGCATAATTGATCATATTGCTATATCGTACCAGTCCAACCATAACCCGTCCACTTCTTCTGAACTGTTTCTTACCATATATGTATTTAATCGTGTGTCTAGCTTAAATTAGTATTTATATCACACAGCATACCTCACTGTTTTTGTAAATATATATATATATAATTGTGTACTTGACTATAACTAGTAATTACACTGCATGCAAACTCTTGTAATATTTTGGTAATATCATGTACTTTTTTGTTGTTTTTTGCTGTTTAACCTTCTGGAGCTTTTCTCCCCGGGCCTCTACTGACAATGGGCTCATTTGGCCAAGTGAACCTTGCTGGTAAACAAATGCAAATAAATAAAAAAATTAATTATATATATATATATATATATATATATATATATATATATATATATATACACGCATATACACACATACATATATTATCCATAACCAAACAACATTGATGACACCTCATCTCACTGGCAAAACATCTACTGACTTGCTAACCATACAGAAACCTTTCTGCAGTGAGGCACAAATGTGGAGAAAAGTGAAAATTCTCTAAAGCTTTACCCCACTATCACACATTCTTGCTCTTGCTCCATTCATGCACATTCAATAATGTTCACTGGTCGTCAATAGAGTGATAGGATAGATTCACTTATAGGTTTATAATAGATACTCGGCTATGAGTCTGCAGACTGTTACAAGCCTAGCCAATAAAAAGAGCTCAGAATCTAACCCTGTACCTTGTATCTGTGAGGTAAAGACCTGAACCATTATGCCAACCCTTCCCTTATGGCAAAAATCCCATTGTGTCTCCATTCTGCAGTTTCAGTTGCCAGATGTACTCACCAGGCAGATTCGCTGCAGCCCACTCTTACTCATCCTGTAGCTGGGAAGGGTGCCAAGGCTGAGACTGACCCACTTGAAGGAATCTCTCTATCTCTCACCAGCAGCGCAATTGCCTGAACTGGCCTAGCCATAGTTGGGGCAGATAGGGGACTGCAATCGAGAGAGAGCATTAACCAGACAATGGTTATAATGGAGACCCTGCTGGAGCAAATTGCAGATTTTCTAACCCATCTAGCCACCAGAGGAGGTAGTGGCTCACACCACTGACCACCTTGTTCTGTCAGCCAGTTAAGGATCATAATAATGCCCCTCTAGATAGGTACAGTAGTTGTCATGATGCTGATTATAGCCATCCTATCCCTAGCCTGGTGCATCCCCTTCCACTTGTGTCACACCCCAAAGCTGTGCATTGTCCAACCCATCCTATCATTAGTTGTCTGACCTCCTTTTGTCTCTGTCTGTCACATGTCTCTCCTTCCTAGTATGTGCACGTCTGAATCAGTTTGTCTGTCATGGTGTGTGTGTGTGTGTGTATGTGTGTGTGTGTGTGTGTGTGTGTGTGTGTGTGTGTGTGTGTGTATGTAAAATGAAGAATGAAAGCCAGAATGAGGTATAATTAATACAGAGGGATGAAGTCAGTCTATCAACAGCCATTTCTTCGACTGCCAATAGATCAGAAACATTGTGCCGTAACACCTTTCAGAGACAGTGGAATTTTTCCACTGTTACATGACTTCAGAGTAGGTATATATAATTTTGGGTGATATGGGGGGCTTGCCTCTCACTTTAGGGTTTGCAGGGGAGCTTGACCCCTGCAAAAAAAATGTTTTGAGAATTACCAAAAGGTTTTGGCATAATTTTTACAATCTGTCAGCAGTCAAAGAAACAACTGTTGATAGATTGACATAAATCCTACACAAGTAGGATAGTATTGATAACATCAGCCTATGCCTTGGAACATGGTTGTGATGGCAAGAAGAAAAGAGCATCCAGACAGCTCTGTTCTAGGACATTCTAGATAAAGCAGGAAAACATGCATTGGTGTTGATAATGGGGAACCTGAGTTCTCATATCTGGATAGGCTGAACAGGATATAAGGACTGTTTGGGTCCATACAGGGGGGTATAAAGAAAAAAGGAGAAGACCATTCCAGACTTCTTCTTGGCAAATGGCTTAGTGGTAGCCAACACATGGTTCTGCAACAGACAGTCACAAGATCTCACAAAAGATTGGCCAGCATGCAGCTTAAGTAGACTCCCTCTAAGTCAGGAAAGGACACTGAGGTAGAATCAGCGATTGCAAATATATTCCCAGTGAAACAGTGTCATACAGTAAAAACTACTTTTGGCCACTATCAGCTGCAAGCAGTGGTCAGAGAAGGCTCTAAGGTCAACAGAGACCAGGCTAAATACTGGAAGTTGATTGGACGGAAAGCACAAGTGTTCAAGGAATTACTTAGGGTTCTAGAACAACAGAAACAAAAGGAAATAGGAGGAGTTGAAGAAGAATGGCAGCATGGCGGCATGCATGAAAACTTTAGAACAGCCATGCAGCTGAGCCAGATGTGCAAAAGGCATATACGGACGGCTGGTGGTAGAATGGAGGAGTCCTGGACGTCCTCAAAAGAAAGGAGTGCATGAAAAAGTGTAATATAGAAAAGATTGACCAGGCTAAGAGGGAATACTGGGCGGCTAATGAAGAAAGTACTAGAATAGTTTTAGGAGCAAAGAGCAGGGTATCACAGGGACTCTACCGGATGGCACAAATAAACTCTGTCAGGTTGCAAGGTAAAGATGGAAAGATAAAGAAGACAGTCATCAGATACCATTCACAAGGGATGCCAGCAACAACCTGCTCACCTGTCCACAGGACATCAAAAGGAGATGGAAGGAGTACTTCCAGCAGTTTTTGAATAAAACAAACCCCATAGAAGTTCCATTCACAGCTTACAATGAAACATGAAGTGCAGCCCATTCTTGAAGTAGGAGCAGTAGTAACAAAAATGAAGTCAGGGAAAGTAGTAAGCTCAAATGAGCTCATGGCAGATATGATAAAGAGGTAGGACAAGTTATGGGATGAATGTCTCCTGGGAGTACCCATTGCAGTATAGTGAGAAAAGTATATCCCAGATGACTGGTGAATAAGCACTCTAGTGCCAGTGTACAATAACATAGGATATATTAGCAACTGGAGTCAGTATAGAAGTGACAAACTCTCATTATATTGCATGAAAGTACTAGTAAAGGTGATTGTTAAACAAATTCGCAATGGAGTATAAAGTAAGAAGGGAGGTGAACAATTGTTCAGACTTTGGTGCAACTGATTTCATATTTGTAGTGAGACAGAAAGTGCAGAAGAAGCTAGAGATGATGAAAGAATCCATCTGGGCATTCCTAGACTTGAAGGAATCATATGATACAGTCACATGAAGGCTGGTTTATGCAGTTCTATGATGGTTCAAAGTTCCAGAAGCATTGTTAGCTTTGGTGCAGGCTATGTACAAGGACTCAATGACTCAAGTATGAGCAGTGTTCAGACTCACAGAGGGGTTCCTAGTGGAAATGGGGGTGCATCAGGTTTCAGCTTTGAGTCCAGTCCTGTTTACACTGGTGATGGATTGCATTAGCAAACAGGTCAGAAGGGACATCAAAGGTACTATATAAAGATAACGTGGCATTACAAGCAGACTGAGCAGGTGCTTCAGCAAATGAAAGAAGAATGAAATACAAACCTGAAGGCACGTAGGATGAATCTGAGTGCAGACAGTGCAGTGGTCATTGCAGCAAATGAAAAACTGAAGGCACGTGGGATGAATCTGAGTGCAGACAGTGCAGTGGTCATTGCAGCAAATGAGAGAAACCAGAAGAAGCGAAGTCAGATAAAAGGGAAAGTAGCGGAACAGGTTAACAGCTTTAAGTAGCCAACTGCCACAGTTTATCAGGGGTAGCAGTAGTGTAGCAAGGGTGGGACAAAGGGGGCAGTCGTCCCAGATGCAAAGTATTAGGATGTGCAATTCAGAAGAGCAGATCCTGCATTCTTTCTGCACTGACATTTCTGAGGCACTTCAGAGCTTCCTGTATGTAAAGGCCTTTGTTTTGATTTTCAATGTAAGAACTGGGGGGTAGAGTGGATCTCTCTGTAATAAGCCAGTTGTTATAATGTGGTGATCACCTTAATACAGTAAAGTACATTTGTTTTCTTTTCAAGTAGAAGAGCTGGGCGTGGATCTGACTGTAATGTAGTGATGCAGTGATTGGCTTATTACAGCAAAGTACTTTATTATTATTATTTATTTTTTTTTTTTGCTCTTCAATGGTAGAGCTGCGGGGCATTAATCTTACTGTAATAAGTGGATCTCTACAATGTAGTGATTAACTGAACACAGTAAAGTGTTTTAATCTTCCTGTCTCTTCAGTAGAAGAGCTGGGGGGGAGGGTGCATCTCATTTTAACAAGCCAATCGGTTACAGTAAAGTCAGTAAAGTGCTATTTTTTGCTCTTCACTTGTGAACGACTGAGGGGGGTGGTGCATTACATCAGGCAGCAGCAGCACTGGATGGATGCTAGATGGGCCAGCTATGGCTCTGAGGGGTAGTACATGATAGAAGAATATCATAGAAGAGTCGGAAGTAAGGTGTACAAAATAGCGGGGTGACTAGTACGTCTGTATGGTACAGAAACCTTGGCAGTTAAGGCAGAGCAATTAAGGAAGCTAGATGTGATGGAGAAGAAGTGTTTGAAATGGGTTTGAGGTTGCACACTATAGGAAAGATGAAGAATTAAACACATCGGAGGAAAAGCCCAAACAGCTCCAATTGCAGGGAAGGTCAGAGACTGAATGGTTTATGGTAGTTTGGGCACATGTGCAGGAGGGCAGATGATTTGGTGAAAGAGATTTGGGAGAGACAGGAAGTAGCAAAGAGAAAACAAAGGTGTCCAGCAAAGAAAAGGAAGGATAGCGTAAGAGAAGAAGGTAGAAGACTGGCATTGAATCAAGAAGATGTCAACATTTGATTGACAGCTCAGCCACATGAAACAATTTGGAAAGGAGGAGCTGATGATGTTGATGATCGTGAGTTGTAGATAGTTTGGTGTACGGCACTGGTACAGCTTATCTCCAAGTTTACTTAAACCTGCTGCATTGACACTTGCCCTGAAATACAGCCCGCAAAATACCTTGTAGATTGACAAATCCTCTCCCCACTGCATCTCATGTTTGAGATATTGCTGACAAGGTAAAGCCTTCATTAAATCATACCTGTTCGTGCAATTATTTGCATTATCTCGGCTTTCTTCACTACAGGAAAAACGACTTTGGTTTGGTAAATGTCTACCTCCTAACAGACTACAAATAAATCATTAAATACCTTATTTGCAGAAAACAGTATATGTTATTAAATGTTAAGACATTCAGTATCATGGCCTTGAAAATGCAGTATGATACTGCGGTATGACTTGTTTGTGAGCCTTTATTTGAAGTACTACATTCCATAACTCTCTGTAGTCCCTTATTTTCAGGAATATCCTTAATCTGGCGTCAAATGTTTGCTTTGTCTTTTATAAAATTTGGGATATTATGACAAAACAGTGATGATTATAGGCACTGAACTATAAAAGACATTATAATTACAGACTTTTTATTCTTCAGAAAATGTGTTTATAATTCTCTTTTTCTGTCTACTAATTAATGTACATGAAAGATATTTTTCCTAGAAAATAAGCCGAAGAGTGTAATGCGTTCGTGAACTGAACAAGTTATACAAAAATAAAACATGTGAGCTTACTTAGTTTTTGAAAGGTCAAGAAACAACCTCCCACCAACCTGGGTGGATGAAGTATTATCACAGTTAGGGGTCACAGGATACAGTCAGAGGGCAAAGAGGGTTTGAAGAATTGCAGTAAAAATATATGAAGGGGGGATCTGCAAGGGACTGCGTGATTCTAATTGTGTTTCCTTGTGTTCTTTATAAGGAAAGGAATGGGTAGGTTAAAAATCACTGCTAATTTTTTTCCCATTTTTCCTCAATCACTTACTTCCAAAGTAGCCTGCTAGTTCTCCTGATAGTTCCTTTACAGCGAATGTGCCCAGAGAACTGCTCTTCGTTATTTATTAATCAGGTTGCGTGCTGCATCTGAGTGAGTATATCTGTATCTCATGTCATCCTCATTTGCATCCCGTGTGTTTATTAAGCAGAGGCTCCTCCTGCAGTCCCTTTCCTTCTCTTTATATTGAAAGAATATGTTAACAGTTGGCCCTCTCTGCTTGCTTAGCCTTTTTGAGAATTGTCTTGTTTCTGAAACTTGAACAGTTTTGCAATATTATGAAAGGCCCCATCTTTTCTTTCATTTCCTCCAGCTCTGTGCTCTCAGTTTTTTCTCTATTTCTTTTTATGCAGTTTCCATTTTTTCTAATAAATGCTCTGGTGATTTGTTTTTTGAAACGTTTCCCACTCTACATGCCACAAAGGATCTGTGACATTTTCAGCTTTTTCAGAAGTGAAAGACAGAGCAATCAAAAGTTAAAATGAAGGCAAAAGCACCATAAGACCACAACAGGTGTGAAATGTAAAACTTACAGTTATACAGAGAACAGGTACACGTCTCTGCAGTGAGTCAGAAATGCAGTTAACTGGTGCAAGGTTAGGGAGACAAATTAAATGCATATGAAACTAATTAATATGAGGTTCACAAAGTAGGACTTTGGCATGTTTATTTGCAGTTTAAATATACATATAATAATAAAAACATAAATTAATGATATGCGGGATCTAAAAACTTTATTAACCCTCTGTTGGGTTATGTAATGTGGGTAAATATCTGGTTACTTTCAATTTTATTAATGAGATTACATGTGAAGTTAATGATAAATTTGCATGACAAACCAAGGTGTTATTTATGCCTGCATATGTCCTTTGATCTATATTGAAATAGAATAAAAGCCAGAATATTTAAAGCGAGATTACAAGAGCATAATAGGCACATAAAAAAACAAAAAAAAATCTAAGTCCATTGCAGCTCATCTTACAGCTTTTCTTTCAAGTGTTATAATGCTAGGGGTCTATATTAGATCAGCGAACGCTTAAACAAGCGAACGCTGATTGGTCGACCTTATTTTAGCGAAAGTGAAAAATATCGAAGAACAGAAACCCGAATTTTTTCCTAGGGAAAGAATTTGGTTGTCCGTTTCTGTTGTTTCGGTACTTTCAGTGCTGTAATGGAAAGTTACGGGTCGGATTCAGGTAAGTGTGCAATTCTGTGGATGTGAGTGTTAGGGTGGTTTAGGTGAGTTAGGGTTAGGGCTCAGGTTAGTTATGTGTGCGATTGTGTGGACATGAGGGTTAGGGCGAATTTAGGTGAGTTAGGGTTAGGGAGTGGGTGAGGTGAGTGTGTAATAGTGACGGACCTTAGCGATAGGGTTTAGGTTAAGGTAAGTGGATAGTTAGTGGTGTGTGCATAGTTTAGTGTAGGGTTAGGTGTCAGATTTTAGGTGTATGTGTGTGGATTTCTGTTTGTTTGGTGTGCTTGTGTTGTGTGTATGTGTTTTAGATCAGCGATTTTTTTCCCTAGGAAAAAAATCGCTGATCTGATAGTTCAAGATTGTAAGCTTTCGCTTACATAAGGTCGATCAATCAATGTTCACTTTTTTAAGCGTTCGCTGATATAATATAGACCCATAATGCTATGTGTGCTACAGTATTACAAGTATTAAAAAAGTTATTATTAATCAAGGAATTTATTTATAGTCTTAAATTTGGGACATTTTAAACCCTCAGGTTGAATGGATAATGTAACTAGAAATATTTTAGGGAATTAATTCTTAATTTAAAAATATAATTAATGTGTTACTGAGACTTCCAATATGAGTAGGCAAAATAAAATGAACCAAGGATCTGAATCTATGATTTGCATTTACTGAAAAGAACACCTTTAAGTGCTTTTTGCAGGAGAGGGAACCCCCCCCCCCTGCACCCCCAAACTTATACACACACACACACATATATATATATATATATATATATATATATATATATATATATATATTTATATAATATATATTTATATAGTATATATCTTAACAACTATTAAAAAACTTAAGAAACTTTTGCTGTTTTGGAAGGAGTATAGACACTAGGCTATTCTTGGTATTTTGGTCAGCCTTTTATTCATTTAAATCACATTTTGAGTTTTTTTGTTTGTTGCAAAGTTTTCAGTCAAACTTAATCAAAAAATAAGTTAAAGTGAACCTGGGCTTATTATTTAACTGGTGTGGTGAGCGGAGCATGGGTTGAGGAGTTCCCTAATCTATGAATCTAGGCTTATTGTTTAACTAGTGTCACGATGGGGGGATGTGTTAAAGAGTTCCCTAATCCGTGAACCAAGGCTCATTCTTTATCTGGTGTGGTGAGCAGGGGATGGATTAAGGAGTTACCTAATCCATTTAAGGACACTGCAAATGCTCAGGTTTTCATTTAGGCATGGGGGTGTGTCTGTTTGCAATTGTATCTACCATTTTAACTCTTTAACTAACAGTAAGCTGACTGTGTTCCAAAGGGGGTCAGTAATCCCTAGGGGATCTGTGACTTTTTCAATTGCTGCAAACTGGTATCCAGTGAACTGGAAGCAGGTCCTACTATGCCTGGCTAGTGCGTTGCAAGGGTTTTGCTTCCTGATGGCTCCCACATGTTCTTTTATCCAGATCCTAAGTCAACTTGTGGTTCTTCCAGTGTAGTATGGATTACATTGAGAGCATACTGCGATGTAAACCATGTTGGGGGTCTCACAGTTTAAATGGTCTTTTATGTGAATAACCACCTGTGGGGTGGCGAGACATACCTTGAGGGTATGAATGATAAAATCATACCAGTGACATTCCCCATATTGCTGCATGCCTGGGGTGCATCGAAGGTGTGTGCCTGCAGCCTCCTTTTTGATTCAAAAGTGGCTTTGAGGGACATGCTCTTTTTGTAGCAGAATTGTGTCTGGCTTCCAAGGATTAGGGCTAGTTCTGGGTGCTCCGTTATGAGTGTCCAGTCTTTAATGAGAATGTCTTTGATGCTGTTGGCATCTAGAGAGATGGGTGAGGAAAACCTTGGGGTGGTGTCCTCTGGTGCCTGAACTTTGGGGTGGAATCTGTGTTTAAGGATGGGCGGGTACAGGGTTTCTCTCCTTGCAATTACCAGTCCCATGACTCTGGAGACTAGATCCTCTGGGTAGTGCCTTTCCAGGAAGAAGTCCTTGAGGTTCTGGCATTTGAGGTAGAAAGAATCTTCCTCACTAACAATTTTGCTTAGCCATATGTACTGCCCCTTCACAATGTCCCACTTCATGAGGGGGGGTGCTGGCTGTGGAAATCAAGGTAGTTATTTTGGAAGGTGCTCTTCCTATGGAGGGTAGATTTGAAAGTCTTGGACTGGGGATCCAGGGTTAATTCCAGATCTAGAAACTGGACTTGGGTTCCTCATCCTGAAACTGTGAACTGCAGGAACTGGATGCTGGCTTTAAACTCCTGAAGGAAGGTTTCCAGCTCTGAGCTGGTGCCTTTCCACAAAATAGGATTTTGTCAATAAAGCTTTTATACAGACTAACTTTCTTGAACCCTTGCAGTTGGGTGAGGGTCTCATCCTCCCATGCTCTAAGGACAAGGTTTGCATATGCAGGGGCTATTTTGGCCGCCATGGCTACACCTTGTTTTTGTTGTTAAATTTCTTTGTCAAATACACAAATTGTTTTTGAGCACTACTAAGAGTAATTCCCTACTCATATTGATTCTTAAAAGGGTGAGTTGGGTGTGCCTGTGCAGGTAGCTGCATACCAGTTCATTTGCTTCCTATTGGGGGATGCTGGCATATAGGGCTACTATGTCTAGGGTGGCCAGTAAGTGGTCAGTGGCCTCAATGTTGGTCTGGTTAAGTAGGTGGAGTAGTAGCCATGAGTCCTTGAGGTAGAATTGGGATTTCTGAACTACTGGGTTCAGGGTGGAGTCCAGGAACTCTGAAATGTGCTCTGTTTTTGTAGGTTTGGAAGACACTATGTGTCTGAATGGGGGGGCTAGAGGTGTCTTTATGGATCTTAGGGATCCCGAAAATCCTCCCTAGTTGGGGTTGTCTTACATCAATGAATTAGGGCTGGGAAATGGCTCCCTCTTCTAGTAGTTTAAGGAGTGTAGGGTCAGTCAGCTGGAAGGCTGCCCTTACCTTATCAGTGGTGACTAACTCATAGCACTGGTCAGCTTCGAGCCCCGATTTCATCTTTTTGAGGTAAACTTCTTGGTTCATGACAAGGATGCCTGTGCCTTTATTAGCTTTCATGATCCGGAGCTGGGGTTGGGCTTATATCATGCAGAGGGCAGCTTGTTCGTCTTGGGAAAGATTGAACCATTGGTGTCGAGGTTTCTAGTTCAGGGTGCTCCTAATCTCCTGCTCACACACAGTGGAAAAATCTTGTAAAGCAATGTCTAATTTTGGATTAAAAGCACTTTTACATACCAATAAATCTTTCATACTTATGATAGGTGTATCAGATACATTTACAGCATTTGAAGCAATTAAAGCAGTAGAATTTAATGCAGTGGAATTAACTGACATATAGTTTTCATGGTCTACTTGTGATGTGCCCGAGTCCCGGAGGGTGTTGGGTCTGGGGTCGTTTCCCCTTTTCCTGCTGCTCTTCACCTCTCTCACTGCTGCCATTGGTGATTTTGGAGTTGGCCTTGAGGTGTTGCTCTGGGCCCCCCATTATTAATTTAAGGTTCTGTTTCCTGGCGTACAATTTGGTGTCAATAATTGTATCTGCTAGCTTGTCTGTTTGAGCTAGTATGAAATTCAGCTCTCTCCTGAGCAGTGTTATAGTACCCTAGTGAAGTTCAGTGTCAGAAAGGTCAATCCAGTGGCTGGGGATGGGTGATGCTGGGCCACTTCAGTCATTAGGTAAATCCTGGTGAGTAGCCATACTCTTCCACTCCCTCTGCCCTTTCCTGTGGTCTGGTTGGGATAATGAGTTGCTGGGCCTCTCCCTAAAAAACTTTCCTTTTAGTTTGGGCTGTGGATGGGTCAAAAATTGTTGTTTTGGTATTCCTGGTATTCTTGATTTCTCTGGTGGGCTCCTCTTATTCTTGGTCCTCTGAGGGAGAGAGCTCCTGTGTTACTCAGGCCTGTGTGGATACTTGGTGGTGGTCTGGTGTTGGCTTATCTTTGTGGTGGTCTGGTGGTGGCTGGTCTTTGATCAGTGACTTCTACCAGTGGTGGAACCTCTGCCTGCATTGGGGTGCTGGTGCCTGATGCTTACTGTGGTTCTACTTGGTCTCCAGGGGGTATCCAGTTGGGGAGTTGGATACTGTGGTCTCCAGTGCACTCTGTTCTTTTTGTGTTTATTGTTGCTAGAGGGTAGGTAGGCTACCTTGTTGCAATATTATCATAGGTTTTGCCCTATTTTCTGTTTCTTCCTTTTAATCATGGTGGCTATGTGGTGGGAAATCTTGGCTTGGATCCCATCCCAAAGGTAGCCGAAATGATGGAAGTATGGATGCTTCGTAATGTCAAGGTGAAGCTTCCTGATCTGTTCCACAATGTTAACCATTCTAGTTCTGTTATGGTCCATAAGGGCAGCAAGCACTTTCAGCCCAGCATCATTGTATATTTGGCACAACGTGTCGAAAATGTGGCTGTTCTCTTCCATGTTGTTGGGGAATTTGTACACCCTTAGGCCTCAGGATACTATTTCCTCAGAGATGCATGGTGCTAGATAGTATTTGTCATACTCTATGTTTTTGTATAGAGTTACTAACTTTTCCAGTTTATGGATGAGGTGTTTACAGGCTCCTGTGGAAGTTTCTCCTATGTCCTGCTTGTACCTTGTGGCTGGCCTGTGGAGGTTGGAAAATGCCCCTATTCCTTGGAAGGGGTTGTGTGTGATAGGAGACAATAGTTCCTCAAGTTGGTTAACATCCAAGGAATTATATTGTCCTTGGAGATTCCCTATTTCTTGTTCAGTGGGGTTCACATTCATGTTCTGATTAGTGGCCTGGGTTCCTGAGGCCCGGATGTCCTTCAAAAAAAAAAAATCTGTGCCTTCTCTACAAAATCTCCTGATATTTGGACAGCTTGGGTGAGGTCCCCTGGGATGCTGTGTGTGGTCAGGTTCATAAGATCCTGGTTGAGGCTCCCCTGCCTCATTCATGTAGTCTGGCTGAATATATCCTGGCTGGAGCCTGTTTTTGTAGATTGCATGATTCCTTCAATTTTTGTTGCTAGATATTCTTAAACTTCGTAATACCACTAGTACAAAAATACAAACAGTTATTTAAAAACTTAAGAAACTTTTGCTATTTTGGAAGGATTATAGATGCTAGGCTATTCTTGATGTTTTGGTCAGTCTTTTATTCATTTAAGTCACATTTTGAGAGCTTTCATTCATTGTAAAGTTTTCAGTCGAACTTCATCAGAATATAACTTAAAGTGAAACTAGGCTTCTCTGGATTCCAATTTGCAGCAACTGAAAAAGTCACAGATCCCCTAGGGATTACTGACCCCTTTTGGAGCACAGACAATTTACTATTAGTTAAAGAGTTAAAATGGCAGATACAATTGCGAGCAGACATCCCCCCCCCCTACAGGTCTAAATGAAAACCTGAGCATTTCCAGTGTCCTTAAATGGATTAGGTAACTCCTTAACCCATCCCTCTCTCACCACACCAGTTAAATAATAAGCCTAGGTTCATGGATAGGGAACTGTTTAACCCATCCCCAGCTCGCTACACCAGCCAAATAATAAGCCTAGGTTCACTTTAAGTTATTTTCTGATGAAGTTCGACTGAAAACTTTACAACAAATGAAAGCGCTCAAAATGTGATTTAAGTGAATAAAAGACTGACCAAAACATAATGAAAACCTTAGTGTCTATGTTCCTTCCAAAATAGCAAAAGTTTCTTAAATATATATATATATATATATATATATATATATATATATATATATATATATATATGTGTGTGTGTGTGTGTGGATATATATATATATATATATATAAATAGTTATTTCCTATGGAGGAATTCTGTTCATCAGTGGGTTGAACCTCAGCCAATTGAAGCTTGAGTGGTCAGTCTTCATGTACTGGTAGGTCGCCATGATGGGCAGGTTAGTGGGTCTAATAAATTGATATCTGTGACTTGTACAGAGAATTAATAAAGGTTTTAGAACCTTCACAGCATTAGTTTGCTGTTTTCAGTGTTAGCACGTTTTTTTTAATTAATTAATTTATAATAAATATACACCTACATTTGAAGTATCTCACTTTTCTTCAAATACTATGAATAAATATATTTATACTGGTATTTTAAAAGTTTGCTGTGGTACTTTAAAAATACCTGTAACAGGCTTAAGACTAGTGATGAGGTCTGCGCCCGTGCCATAAATGGGGAGTTATCTGTGCCAAATGTAAACCGATCTAGGAGAATTGTAAGGGAGGTCAACACTTTAACTATACTCTTTGGACAAGAAAGAGAACACAGTGTTGAAAGAAGGGATGAAATGGCTGAGTATTTATGGTCAGCATTCAGGACCTGTAAACAGACAATGAGATAGAAAGACTATGATGTAGAGCAGGGGTGTATTAGGGGACATGCAGCTGGGACGTTAAAGGTATTTTTTATTGATTTAGTTTACCAGGGTAGTATACTGATCACAATAGACCATGTGCACATGGGAAGTAAAGATATCGTAAGACCTGCTTGGAATGAATAGGACAAATCAGACTAGTACATGTCACTTAGACACACGGGTGATGAGAGATGAAGATGAACCAAGAAAATGGTTGACCAAACTGATTTCTCATTCTATTCAGTTTTGTATCTGCATGTGGGAGGTGGATGCAAGTCAAATTTTCCAACGAGATTTGATCATCTTTGTTAATTTCAAAGTGAGTACAGAGTGACATCAGGTGTGATGCATCTGAGGGTAGTGTGAGAACTTAAGCAATGCTCAGCCTTGCTTTTAGTGTGAGAACTTAAGCAATGCTCAGCCTTGCTTTTTTAATGTGTCATTGTATATAGTATGGGTTGTATTCACTCAGAGACTGCATATGCAACTCATGAAATTAAGAGGAAGGAGGTAGAAGGTAATCATGGATCACTTTGTTTAACAGCACTACATGGGGTAGAAGATGGTAAGACTGTCAGCTGCTAATGACCCTTACCTGGTAGTCTTGGATTCAGCTCTCCAAACCACTCCCTCATTATTGTGTGATTCCAGTGCTTACATGTTCCACCCAAAAAGAGATTTGTAGTGAGTAGATCTTACCTGTTTAAAAAAAAAACTAATCAAAATATATTTAAAAATAAAGTATACATTTGGAAAAAGTTAACAATGCAAAAAGAAAATAAAAAACTTGACATGTCTTGATGATACTGGATTCACATTTTGTTTTTGGTTGCTATTAGATGACTTTCTAGCCATCACATTTTAAATAACCACCATTTTTTTAAACTTGATAATTACTTTGTCTTAATTTTTATCCTTTTTAACAGGTCTTGCTAGTCTGGGTAAGCTCTATTCCATTACCTTTATCCAGAGTCTCTTTGGTCTTTCTAATGCATTGAATCTTACAGCTTTGGCCAAGAGAGTTTCCAGAGACACTATCACTTTATCAGTGAAAATCTGTTTCTCACATCCTTCCGAACCTTTCGGTAATGATTTTTCATTGCCAACTATATGATCTTCTCTTGATTTCAGTACGAGATGTCGTAATTTCCCTTCTCTTTTGCTTTTTTGTAAGTATATATGAAAGCAAATTCTTGAGGTGGTGCTTAAAGGCTCTGCTTATATCTCCTAATTATTTTGTAACACTGTGCTATCCTGTTGTGATCTACATGTTCTCTAAAGTGAAATATCCAAACATGAAGACTTACCCAATCTCTTTGTAAGTCTGTAGAGCAGTGTGAAGTTCCTCCAAAAGCAGTTTGCTTATTGGATAATGGAAAAAAACACCAATGGGTCAATTTTGAGCGAAGATACAAAATGAAAAAAAAAGGAAACCACAGTTCTAATATAATACACACCACACACTGTTGTATTCCTGTGCTTTATCAAGTGTACTATGTTAAAAGACAGAATTAAGTTTTATAAAGGGCATAATCTGGCTTGCTGATGAAATCTAGACAATCCCATTCCAAACCTAAAAAAGACAAAAATGTATATTGCATTAATTTAAAAATCTTTTAAAAACTTTGTATCCTTAACTCATAAGCCAGCAACAGAATATGTATGATAAAACAAATCAACATTATTAATACATAAAAAGAACAAACCGATTCATAGTAATTTCTCAAATCTTTAACATTTGCTATATGGGAAACAGCATAATCACTTTCTCAGAGTCCTAGATTTTAATATTTATTGGGGCAGATTCAATAAACCCTACACAGTCAGCTAGGACTGTGTGCACATCATGGTGGGATGCTCACAGAATAGCACACAGTGATGGATTCAATAGAGCCACCCAAACATGGTAAACACTGTGACATGCTAATTACAGCATAAGAAGCTAAAATGTATGCTAATCAACCAATCCAAGATGGAGGAGCTATTCAACAATGTATAAAGTAAGTATGTAGACTCAGTGATGGCTTTCCATGCAAATTCCAAAACCTATTGGAATACAGCCACAGAAAGGAGTCTACACAGAAAGAATGTTAGGGGCTGCTGTTGCTTTAATTCATGTGTATGTGCAACAGACTGACATCTATATTACTGCTGCTACTAATAGCCCATGACCAAGGAGGAGAAGAGTTTTTAAACCCCATTTAATTTATCATAATCTGCATGAGGTGGAAATTGTATAGTGCTACAGGGTGGCTAGAGACACACTGCAGGAACTCTGCAACCTCTGTTGTCCTCATCTCAGACCAAGGGCAAACTGAGAGGAACCAGTACTGGTGGAGACAAAGATATGTGTAGCAATTACGATTTTAGCTACAGGAACCTTTCAGAGACTAACAGGGGACATGCTGGGGGGTGTCACAGGTATTAGCATTCAGGATCCTCAATTAATTCCTGAATGCTATGCTCCTACATGCCAGCGACTGCATATATTTTCCCTGTACACCTAACGGTGCCGCAAATATGTACGAGTTCTGCCCTGTAGCACACAACTCTGAAGTACTGGGTGCCATAGACCATACAAATATAGAAATCAAGGCACCACCTGGGGAACAGGGAAATATGTACACAAATAGAACGGACTTCCACTCCATTAACTGCCAAGTCATGTGCAATGCAAAGGGAATTATCTTGAATGTGTGTGCTGGCAACCAAGGCAGTTACCATGACTCACATATCTGGCACAACTCCCAATTGTATGAAATGTTTACTAGGGGTAATATCCCACATGGTCATTTAATGAGGGATGCAAGTTATGCACTGGAACCGTGGCTGATGACACCCACCAGAAATGCACACACACCAACTGAATGAGGCACACACTCAAACCAGAAATATCATAGATCATGTGTTAGGGCTGCTGAAGTCATGGGTCTGCTTCCTAGATACATCTGGGGGGGTCCTGCAGTACAATTGAAGTACATGTACTGAAATCTTCACTGTCTGTGCCATGCTTCACAACATCATTCTGAGAAAACATGTTCAACAGGATCAACAAGGGGAAGGGGCACACATCCCACTACCACTGGCAAGGTCACCACTGCCAACCGTAGGTGAGGAGTCGGGGAAACCAGCAGCTGATGTGGGTGTAGGCAGACATAGGCATGTTCAATATGCCCTCGCACTGGCTAAGAAGCAACACACAGCACACTTGTTCACTACCTAATGGGATAAAACCTTAATCCTATGCACATACCAATGTACCATTGATGCCAGGCAACGCTCACAACTTGACCTACCCATATAATGGCTGTGTACTGCTAGCATCAGACAAATTCAGGCCTGAACTAAAACTGTAGTAACTGATAGATTTACAATGTAAGTGTCAAACCTGGAATATTAAAAAATGTGTAATAATACAAATGAATGGCCTGCAGTCATTCACTGTTTGATCCCCAATGCAATCCATTCATTTTGCAGCTCATACAGCTTAGTGGTAAATTGCTATGGCTATGATATGCAAGGTCTTGGGTTCAAGGCTTACTAGGGCTGATTATTCCAGTGACAAGTGGAATACCACAGGGTTCAGTCATGGGACCTCTCCTGTTTGGTATCTACTTTTCTGAAGTACAGGCTAACACAGAAGGCCTTTGGCTAATGAAGTTTGCAGATGACTGCAAACTAGGAGCCATAGTTGAGTTCCCAAATGATGTGGACATCTTACAGAAGGGCCTCACTGAGATAGATGCCTGGTGTCAGAGCCATGGCCTCAAGCTTAATGCCAAAAAGTGCATTGTCATCCCCTTTGGTAAAAACTCTGTACCCATGAACTACCACACAGGTGGCAGTCTACTTAATGCCAAATGTGTGATAAGAGACCTGGGGACCCAGGTGGACAGTCACTCCTTTGATAATCACATCACTACAGTAGTCAGGAAATCCTTCTACGTGGCACACCTCATCACAAAAGGGTTCTTATCTAGAAAAAAAGACGTCATTGTTCCCCTCTGCTCAACACTCATTAGACCCATTATAGAGTACAATGCCCTTTTTGGAATGTACCTCACAAGACATCTGCAGCAGCTGGAAAGGCCACAGAAGTACCTCACAAAGAGGATTACTGGCCTCAAACAGATGCCCTACACTAACCATCTCAAAAACTCCAGCTTTACTCTGTAGCATATCGCCTACTCCAAGGAGATCTCTGCCTAACATATAAAGCTATGTCAAGCCCGGAGCTGTTGGACATGCTAAACCTAAAGAAATCCCAGTCCCTCTGATCTACACAGTCAAGGGACGTAAACCTTGTCACCACAATAAACAGGACATGCTGGAGGGATAGATTCCTGTCCCAGAGACTTCCCATACTCTGGAACAAGCTACCCATCTATGTCAAGCAAAGTTCCTCATTAGCACTCTTCAAAAAAATGTTGATAAGTGGATGCAAAATAGGAAATACACCCCAGGGATCACTTTTGTGGCTCTGCTCGACAGGGGCACAGGAAAATAATTTCTTGGGTGGCTTAAGCCAGAGAACCTTGTTCACTAGGCTTACTTAGGCCCTTGGGTCAATAGCCTAGTACTTACCTAAGAAACTAAGAACCTATATCCTCGTACATTATTACTTGGTAATGTAAGTAAGTAAAAGGTGGCTGAAATGTACAACAATGATGTCAACATGTGACAAGAGTGACTTATGTGAATACACGTGCCCTCTATCAAGTAATAGGTCTCAGGAATCAAAGATTCACACATTCATACCTCTCAAATGTACTGATGGTCACTGAATGTCTTCAGTATGGCCTCATGCTTTTGTAGTGGCAAATCATTAAAGAGAGAAGTTAGAAATTAATGACACTCATTTCAGTTTCAGACTTCATATCCCTCAGAAAAATCTTAAAAAATAGTGATGCAAAAACTATTTCATTCTATCAACTGTCTAACTTTGTAAGACCAAAACATTTAAAAAGTCTTCCTATTGTTCAGCCTTTGTCCTACTTTTATTTATGGCTTGGTTCAGCTTTCTTGCTGTAAGTGTGGGAGGCATGTGCACATTACAAAAACCTGTAGAAAAACAATACAGTTAGCAAAACAGCATCACAAGCACAGATATACTAAGCACTAAGTCAGCTATGCACTCTGTGCATCAGGTGCAAAGCTTATGTATCCCTGAATCCAAAAGATAGAAAACAAGGATATGGCACAGTTATCATCACTTGCACACAGTATTGTGTGCATGTAGGGGGCAGGAAGTCTAGGCTGGCACTAAAGGTAAATGAGTGTGTGTGTGAGTAAGAAAGAGAAACAGGCAGACATTTGGATAAAGTATCTAATGGCCAGTGAAACAGAATGAGCTTTAAGCCTCATGACTGGACCATGTAACTGTTGTGTGTGTATCTGTTTGGGCACTCCAGGTGAAATTGGTGTGAATATCTGCAAGAACACAGCCAAACTCTGTGCAAGCACTACATCTTCGTATGTTGGATAGATGTGACCCGTACATGGTAGAGGTGGCAGTTCATCATCATCGTACCCAACCATGAGTACTGGCTCTGCTAGGAGATGCACTGGCAAGTTCATGCCGATGGTCAGATGCACTGCTGCTACCTGAACATGACTGATGTTTGCTGGATGAGCTCTGCTGACTAGTACAGCCAGGACTATGACCCCATTGCCTGCCACATTTGGGTGTGGACACCTGAACTACTGATGGAGCAGTGAAAGTAGTGCCACTGTGGGAGCATGATCAGGCAAGACCGCGTCAGTTAACATTAGGTGATGTGGCTGACCTATCCCTATATAGAATCTATCTCCCTCCTGGCAGACTTTCCATCAAAAACATTGCCCATTCCAAATTATCATTCATCTGATCCATTGAATCAGCAACACAGTGGAGGCAGTCACACATGTTAGCCTGTGCCACATCTACAACCCTAAGCATTTCTTCCCCTTATTGGAACATGGCTGAACCTCCATGATGGTCCTAAACATACGTTGAGTGGCACAGAAAGATACATCTGGATCAGGTGGAGGATGGATAGCAGGCCTCCTCCAATCACCCCTAAAACCCCTCCTGCATGGCACCTCACTCACACTTTGGCTACAGCTAGAGTCAACAGGCACTGAAGCCACAGTAACCACACTACCCTAATAGAGTGTCTCACCCTCCACTTGTCTAATATCTGAGGGCTCAATAGAATGGGTTGGAGTAGGCCTACTGGCAGTGCCTGATGGAATTACAGGGGATGTCTGAATGTCAATCTCAGTGTCAGATTCAACCTCTGCATCCCCTGACTGTGCCTCTGTTTGCTCACCATCATCAGAGTCTGCTGATACTCTGACATTAGGTGGTAAGACTCCTACACTTCCACTGTTAGGATTATCTGTGATGATAAGCAACAAACACAGGAAAGAAATTAATAGCTACACTACTACAATTCAATGTATGTTAACAAACTAACAGTGATGCCACTATTACAGACAGTATAACAATACAAGCACAGTCCTGACACTTCCAACCCACATTCATATCAAATATATATTTCTGTGAACTGCTCATCAGGACTGAAATAAAAATGTTTAGCTTACTATGTGCAGATGACTCCTCACTTCCTAGGGAGGATGGTTCTGGAAGAAGTTAAGGAAAAGATAAGGATACCATCATCGCAATTAACAGAAAGACAGGGGGTGAAAAACTTTTTGTGCTTAATATGTCCACAAAGAATACATTTAACAGAAACTTGGATGACATGCCCGCCCCAAGCCCACATGTAATGAAATAGAATGTGTTGTTAACTGTATCAATCTATAACTAGATCCCCACCAAAAAAAATGTTAACCTAAGTATTGCTGTCAATATTTTACTGTACAAGAAGTATTTAACAATTGAGATAGGTAAGCCTACCTGGAAGCTCCTGCACCAATCACATGCTGCTGTGCACTTTCCACTGACCTCTCTGGATCCCTGACAGTGGACAGGAACTCTAAGTGTGGTGTCAGTGGTGGATCTGTAGCAGGTCCCTCCCAGTAGCCATCTGTCGACAGGCCACTGCAGCTGCTCTCCTCTGGGCTGATGAAGTCATGTCAGTGGCCCTATAACAGACCTCATCATATGACCTGCTGTGGCCCCCAAAAGCATTGACATCAACTCAAGTGTACTACCTTTGCCACAGCAAACTCCCACACATCTTATTGGACATACCTAGGTAATATAACAGATTCATGCGTGATACCTGTTCCAATGATGCACACTGTACATACATAGCTGTTTGACAACATTGATGGCATGGGTTCCATTTGTGACAGTGTGGGTTGGGACATATATATGTCATGCACACCTGTCAACTAACCTGGATTGATCATAATGTCACATACAGGTATAATATTGTCCCTCCTAACACCTCTAGCAGATGTTACGCTGTCAGGGCAGTGTGCTTGATTACCCTCATAGATGGCTGATATCTCATAATAGTTGTACAAATGTGTTCATGAAGAACCATCTGTGATTACTCACAATCATATATGTTATGTCATAACTTGGCATTACTGGTGGTATTATTCTAGTGGTATTATTTTGATATTCTTCATGATTGTGCATGCTTACTGTTGTCTATGAGCCTGCAACTATCTGTGCCACTTGGTGGAGACCTACATTAACATTACAGTCATATTCAGACAACTCACTTTGCCAACTTCACAATATGCATGTAACCCCTATTGTATATAACATCCCTGATAGATGTCCTCCCCATTGTTCATGTCAGGATGCTTATATCACAAAGACATCTTTCTCCATTGTTATGTCACCTTGAGTGACAGTCATATAATATATATTTCCACAGTGCAGACTGTACTGTATCATGTCAATATGTGATTAGTGTTCCTGCTACAACTCTCTTCATTTGCTTCCTATCTGCTGTACATTAAGATGTTTCACCTATCCTCTTTCCCTGCATTCATTCTTACAATTCATCTGTATGTCCCTATTCAATACACACACTTCTTCTGAGGATTTATTTTAAATGGTAGTCCATGTAAAGTTATAGTTATCATTTATACATCTTTTGTACAGAATGCCAGAAATGGGATTTCACAATACTCTGCACCACATGCACTGTCCTATAATGTGTTTGGACCATACACATTGCTATATTATTAACCCTGGCAATCATTGTGGCATTCTGTGCAATCCCGCAGACCTAGTATGCCCATAGTTAAAGAGGTATACATGTCTATCTGTGTTACTTTACATGGTTTCCTGGCCAGCAACAGTGTTAGACATTAAACCATGCTTATTTATGTCGAAATGTGGTGCATGGCATGAATATGTAATAAGCGCTGCTGCTCACCACACAGAAATGTAAACTCCATGTAGGCTTTGTGCAAAGCCTACACAAAGTTTATTGAA
>NC_056746.1:930123156-930135656 GCF_019279795.1 Protopterus annectens
ATCAAGAGGGGTGATGACAGCTTCTTTGTGACTGCACCAGATAGAAGAGGACTCTGGATATGGTCTTGAAAAGATGGTGACATCAGGGTTTTATAGAAGAAAGTACCATTAACAAGCAGTGATCATGCCACTGTATAGTTTAGAGTGGAGAGAGGGAAATAGCAGAAATCTAAAAATTACGATGTTCTAGTTAATTGGGGAAAAGGGTCAAAAACTGTTTAGGGCACTGAGGATAAACTGAAGAAAAAAATCACATTTTGTCAGTGGGTCTGAGACGTAGCACTCAAGGCTATTAACAAAGGTTAGAGTTAGAGGCAAAAAGGCAAAACGAGGATAAGATCAATGTAATTGCACAGGAAGGGGAGGCTACTAATTAGGGCAAATGCAGGCTGTATGAGTGGTGTAAGAAAGTGAGTGGGGAAGGGTAAGAGGGACAGTACAAGGGGGCAAGTGGAAGGGCAGTAAAGTGGGGGTGAGTGGAGCAAATGTATAAGATGAAAGGGAGTTGGCAGAAGGGGTTAGGAGGAGGGACAAAAGTTTTTTATGTAGGTAGAAAGAAGGAAGGGAGGGATAGACCAAATATGCTCAGCAAAGGTGAAAAGGAGATCATAGAATACTGGGAAAAGTAGGTACTGAATGCTTTGCTTCTTTATTTACAAAGGAAAGTGAAGGGAGGGTATCTTGCTGGGAGAGCGGGATGGTGGGAGGTGTGATGTCCTACCTCTGGGCCAGTAATCAAGGAGTCTCAATCCTCACCACTGGCACCTTTGGGGAACGTTCACTAGGAAGATGACAAGCACACACCCAGTATTTCTAGATGCAGCTCTCTGCATTAAGTACAATCAAGCACAATTTCCCCTATGAGCACACTGGAAACACAGTCAGTCTGGGGCTGGTTTCTCCCTCTTTCTCCACATCCCCAATAAGACTATCAACTGGTACAGCTATAGAGTTGAGATCTCAGCTGAGTGTCCAAGCCAAGACCTGCAGCACCCTCTCTGTCCAACCATTGCTTCGTGTCCCTGCCCAAGTAGCTGACACACACACTCTTGGTGATTTGATTTACACACACACACACACACACACACACACACACACACACACACACACACACACACACACACACACACACACACACACACACACATGCGTACACCTGACAAAGGCTGGCACAGGTTTGCTACCTCTGCCCCCTTATGCCCAAACTATAAGGTAGTTACCACTGCCATCTGACACTCCTTTCAGCTACCTTAAGGCCCTTACAAGGGTTCCCAGTATACTGAGTGAAATTAATATTAATACAAATGGTAGTCTGACCGAGAGGAAGGTTATTAAGAGTAACCTACACAGTATCACCATATAAATATGCAAATGCTCTCAAAACTTAAATATCTCTACAAAGATCTGCCACAATGAAATGTTTAAAATGTATTAAATAATAAATAATAAAAGAACAAGAAAATACTAAATATCTATTCACAGTGACGTCAGATATCAAAATCACAGGCAAAAAACTAAATATCATTGAAGGACAGATCAGACAAATAAAGAAAAAAAGTATCTAAACTAAGCTTCACTATATTCCTTACCAAATCTATGTGAATCACTATTCCCTATTTACTTAATAGAGAAAGGCAGATGATGTGGTAAATGGTCCTTTTTGTTGTCAGGCCCAAGAGAGAATACAGAATGCTCTGTTTCACTAAGACACTTCTCAAAATAATATCTAAACCTCTGGGATAGCTTGCAGAATGACATCACTTCTGGTCTTCTGACTTCTAGTTCCCATGCTAACCCCCATTGCTGGAAGATGGCAGGATTTAGCACCTACATGTAAAAATACATACGCAAGGGCTTTTGCTCAGATCTGTGGCAGGTGTTGGAAGTCATAAAACAATTTCATACCTCCAACCTTCCAGAGTAGTAATTGGTTCATCCCAAACACAATACAGAAATCTTCCTAGTACAGATTTTGTGTCTCTTGCTGCAAGGCCAAAGACAGCATGCAGAATGCTCTGTTTCACTAAGACACTTCTCAAAATAATATCTAAACCTCTGGGATAGCTTGCAGAATGACATCCCTTCTGGTCATCTGACTTCTAGTTCCCATGTAAACCCCCATTGCTGGAAGCTGGCAGGATTTAGCACCTACCTGTAAAAATACATACACAAGGGCTTTTGCTCAGATCTGTGGCAGGTGCTGGAAGTCATAAAACAATTTCATACCTCCAGCCTTCCAGAGTAGTAATTAGTTCATCCCAAAGACAATACAGAAAGCTTCCTAGTACAGATTTTGTGTCTTTGGCTGCAATGAAACTTGTGAGATAGAATTTTTATGGCCTAGCCCTTAAAGTGATTTAATTTCAGATATATTTTAAAGTTTGCTGGACTGAGGTTAACCTCCTGTCTTCCAGTTTCCTCTGTTAAAATATATGCATTTAAACAGTTACAGCACTCCATGTACATTTCTGTTCTCTCCAGTAGGGCACTCTGTGGACGTATTTCAAACACAAGCACTTTACAAATACCTTTTCAACACAAACTTCTGTACAAATCAGTTTGATATACACATGACATGCAGTTCTAATACATTTGTAGCACAAGCACCTTGTACAAATTAGTTTGATATTCACAAATGACATATAATTATTTACAAAATTCCAGCTAGCTGTGCCGGCAGTAACTTTTATCATCATAAGGGAGAGCATTTGACAGATATTCGGACACATAGTAGGGAGGAGGATCAGAGAGAAACAGCTCCTTTAAGGTAGGATACAGATTGGTTGCCTTCCAGGTTCCTTAAAATTTGTCTGGAAGCTCACCTGTCAGAGGCTTTCAATCACTGGCCACTGCAGAAGTGTCTTATGGTTCCAGTACAGCAACTGCATTACTGTAATGTACAAGGTGGGAGTAGGAAAACCCTGGAAGCTTTAGGCCTGTTAGCTTGACAGTAATGTTCAATGCTTAATGTTCAGTGAAATAAAAGGCCACACTCAGAGCATCAGAAGAGGCTACCTGGGAGTTTGCAACCAGATCGACTTGATTCATATGAACTATCGATCCACAAGTATTGAGTACAGCCAGCAAAGGTACCAGTCTTAAGAAAATCCATAAGGTGTTTCACACCTTTCCAGTCCTATACATAAGCAACTTATTTCATTTTGGAGTTAGTAACAGACATTTCCAGAAAGAAGTTAATTTCTCTTGTGGTCCTAAAATAGGAACAAAGTGATTCTCCTGTTGATGACGGTATTACCACATTCTCACAGTATTTATAGATGAAAATAATGCCACTCCTGAATAATCTATAATGTAATATAATTGAATATATGTTAAGGGACTTTAATCTTTCCTGATGATAGAGGGGATGCACTTCGCATATCTGACTGTGTTATTTGCATTCTTTCCTACTTGTTTCATGCATCTGAAGTATAAATACAAACAGATGCGCAATACTCAATTTGTGGCCTTATAAGTGATTTGTGCAATGGAATTATTACCTACTTTTCTCTGCTATTAATAGCTTGGAGAATATATTTCATAATACCCTAATATCCTCTAAGGCACGAGACAACAAGAATATCAAACATTAACTGATTATGAGTTACAATTCACAGTTTCATCCTCATCTTTGATTCTGGTAATGTTATGTTTTATAGCATAAGGGTAAATTTTATGAACTTAACCATAGTGCATCACTTTACATTTATTGATATTAAATATGCCTTATTCAAATTAGACCAGTTATACAGTCTATCCCCAAAAAGTTGCAGACTACCTTTTTCCTGTACATTTCTCACTACTGAACCGTTGTTGATATCCTTTGCATATTTATTGACCCATATATCATTACCCATAGCAAATTAGGACATAAACACTCCAAGGAAAATGGTCTAAGAACTGATCATTGTGAGAATCCAATGTTTACAATGCTTATTTCAGTGAGAGTTAACAGCATTCTCCTTCTTGGCACTGTTTGGGAGTTTGGAAACTCACAGCAGAAGTAATCTCTGTGTGTTGCAAATAACATGTCCAAAGGATCCAGAAATATAACTAGGAAAGTAAAAATCTTGATTCCATTGATGAATGAGAGTATTTTCACATATTTTCTCCATTTGTCTTTCTGTCTGTCTACCTACCTATCTTTCTATATATGCCTATTTATTAATTTTGCTGATATGGTGGGTGGATTGATCAGATGATCCTTTATAGACATGATAAAAAGAATCACTTAGGAATATGGATTAAAAAGGATTCTGTTATGGCAGTTAATGATATGCGGGAAGAAATTAATCAAAAAATAGTACAACAACTGAAAAATTGGAAGCTCTGTTTTATGAATATAGATAGCAAGATACAAACAGTCAAAATGTTTTAGCCCCTTTAGTTTTATACACAGGTCAAGCATATTTTTATCAACCAGAGGAGATGTTGTGGATAGCAATTAATAAAGAGTTGAATGATTTTATCTGGGTGGGGAACATGGCAATAGTCAAGTGGGATAAGCTGATCCTTTCAAAAGAATGAGGTGGTTTGGGATTACCTGATTTGAAAGGGTATTTCAGAGCTACATAGTTAAGGCTCTTATACATATCACAAGCAGAAAGCTATACTTCAAAGTGGAAAGGGATGATGACAAAACAGGGGTGAAGCTCATGAAACTAAGATAAACTGTGATTTTGGATGCAGATGCTTAAGGAGAATAGCAATAATCATACAGAATATTATATTCATAAAGTCGCAGAAAGTATTGCAAGAACTAAGCCAACATGGGAATGGAGAAAGGAGATTCTGCCGATACGAATGACTGCAATTAGGGATACAGACAGTAGGTAAGAGCGGGCTTGAATTTGCTAGAGAAAACTGGCAAAGGAATCAAGGTATTGGGAGCAAATAATTAGAGAGAGGAAAGGTAATAGAATGGGAAGAGGGTAGAAATGTATTTGGACTGCAAGGCTAGAGACTGCCGTCCCTGTCAAAGATTGATATCAGTGTATAGGCAAAGAGAAAGAAATAGGGAGATCCTAAGTAAAAGACCAGCACTGGTAGAGTGTTTAGTAGAATCTAGAACAGAAGTCGCTATTAAAAAAAAGATAATTAGTACAGTATATAAAACATTGCATGATAACTATAAGAATCAATCAGAGGAGGTTATAAAGGATTGCAATGAGAAATTGGATAAGCAATTCTCAAAGAAACAATGGAAAGATATATGTATGGCTCTCAAATATGCAACAAAGTTTAGATGATTTAGGATCTTTGCTTGGAAGTATTTACATAAGTATTTTTATGCCTGAGTAGACTCCAAATAATTTTTCCTCAGGTAGATAGCAAATGTTGGAGGTGTGATGGGGATGAAATAGATAATCGGGAATATATTTTTTCGGAGTGAAATGAGTTGGCAGACTTTAAAAATTCCCTGCAGACTTCTGTATCAGAAATACTGGGTGAGTAAATTGGTATAACTAAGGAAATGTTTTTTTGAGTTAAGATACAGAATCGGAATTGCATAGTAAGTCCTTGCTGAGTGTAATTATGGTGGCTGGCAAAAAACAGTTATTAGAAAATGGACATCAAAGACTAAACGCACTGTGCTAGAAGCAGTGAATATGCAGTAGTAGCAGAGATAAAATCACTGTAAAAGGGATCTTTAGAAAAGGGCAGGAGCAAATTACATGGAAAGAAATGGAAATTCTGGAAAAAATACATGCAGAATAATGTTTTGGAGGAGGAATGAAGTTTAAAAGAAGGCAGGATTTGAATGAACTATGTAATGTTTGACTGGCAATGACAGGCTAGATTATAAGTGATGTATAATGTTTGGAACTAAAATATGTCAATATGGTTTGTTTCATTTATATAAATGTATGATTGCCTATATATGTATGTATGTGTCTTTCGGCTTTTCCCGGTTAGGGGTCGCCACAGCGGAACTCCGGTCCGCTAATGATTGGCAGTTGATTTTTACATACTGGCTTGCCAGGCCTGACGCACAACCTTCAACGAAGGTTTGCCCATTCACGCATGTCTCCACGCAGAAGACGCTCTAGCTGAGAATCGAACCGGACAGCGTCTTACTGTGAGGCGACAACGCTACCGCAGCACCACCACAAGTGATAATTTAATAAAGATGTTTTTTGTTTTAACTCATTCACTCCAATGGAACTCTGAAAGTTTGCACTGTAACTTCCAATGGGTGGAGCCTAATCCTTTTGACAGAATAAAATTATGTCTTCACATTTCAAACAAATGTTCATATGTCTGCAACCATGGAGGGTTATGAAAGAAGTATGAATAGCAAACTCTTCATCACAAATTGTTTTTATACTGGTAGTATTCTTCAGGTTCTAGGTCTTAAACCAAAATTTATAAATCACAGTAAACACAGTAACTATTACATTTCTAATATTTTATAAACAACTTACAGTATCTCAGCAACCACTCAAGTTACAGACATACTGTCAGCAGCATTTTATTCATCTAGCTGAGAACTTACGTATGAAGTTAAGGAGTTTTGCCTGTGTTATTTGATTGTTGAGATATTTAGAAAAATGTGAAAATTATATCTATATAAATTAATATCATAGAAACAACAGTTAATATCTCTTTACCTGCACTATACAGAGGTCAAATATTAATGCAGTTGAGGTTGACAGTGTGTGAGCTTTAAGACGAAATGTTTTAATACCTTGTACATAGCATGGTTTTGGAATTATTGATGCAAATATGAACAAGCAATATTTGACACCTAGAGGCGTCAGCAGGAGGTAACTGCAGATGCACCTGGAGGCGTCACTCAGATGTAATAAGTTAAAAAAAGTACCAACATTAGAAACAAAGATAAGAACACAGCACATTAGAAAGCCAGTAAGGCATTGGGCCCAAGGTAAAATGCCATGATGTGAGGGGTTTGTATGAGGCTAATTTGAGTTCTTTGAGTAGCCCAGAGAATAAGACAGAAAAGAAAAATATATAGATATAGCTAGACCTTTGGCTATACAAAGAACCTTAGACAGAAGATACTACCATGTGTGAACATTTAAAGAAGACAATGAAAAACTTGATTTTTAACAAAAGGTATTTTTTTGAGGAATAAGCCTGTGTACCTCCCTCCATCTCTACATATACTAACATAGAGATTGTGCAATCTTGCATTTATGCAATCTTAAGCACAATGGACATTTTTAAAAAAATAGAGGAGTTAACTAAAACAGGTTGACTATTTCATTTTATCAAAACAAGGTACAGTGTTTATTAAGTAACTAAAAGTGGCAGATATAAGTTTCTAAAACAGTCATTTGACACAACAGCACATAAAATATTTGTGAACAGATTAGGCACTTGCAGAGAAGATCATAGGTGACAGCAAAGATCTAGCAAGATGGCTAGATAAAAGGAGACAAGCGATTACTATATACCATATCCACCTCAGGTAAAAGGAAGTTAACCAACATTGTACTGTGGGAGTCTCTAATGGGTTAGTCCTTTTCCATGTCTGCATATATGATGTTATAAAAGGTCTGGAAGGAAAATTGTTCCTTGTTTCTGATAATGTAATGATATGCAGGAGTGCTGATTCACAAGGAAGATGAGACAGGATGGAAATGGACTTAGTAAGCTAGAAGGAATAACTTAAAACATGAGTTTAAATCTCACACAATATAATATATTAAGAAGCAATTCCTTTTGACAGGGGTACATAGCAAAGTGGAAACCATAACAGCTGCTGTCTGTTAGTTTGGGTCAGTAGAATAAGACCATCATCTGCTAAGGAGCTTTGTGCTGATGGCTTGGGTTGGATTATCTCAGTCTTTTATGTGACTCTGGGCAAGTCACTTAAAATGACAGTGCTCCTTGGCTGCCTCTATAAAGAGATATTTATACCTTGTGGTTTTTCAAGTTAACTGATGAACAACAAATGAATAAAGTAAAACAAAAATATTTATTTAAATTCTGTTTGAATAAGTTCAGTTGCACTTATATTGGCCTGAATAGTGACAATGTTGTTTGTATTTTTCCTGCATTCTACATGTTTTACCCCCAACCAAAAAAGTTATCTGTTTGCATTTTTTGTTTTGGGACATTAGCAGTTGTAGGAGGATTGTGAATTTCTGCAAGATATGTGCATAATATATATATTAGATTGCACTTCTATCTCTATAATTGCATAGGACTTTCCTAGGGTATTTACTACCAGGGCCCTTATAATCCTAGCCATGCAACCAAAACATTTGGGTCCCACATATCATGGGTGTCTATAAGGGGGCATCTTATCAAGGAGGTAACTAAGAATTTGTAGGGGATGTTAGGATAATACTTTTCTTACTGATGGTCTCTGTCCATAAGGGACATAAGGGCCAGACTGGGGTAAATATATGGTTTCCCATCCAATTGTCAATGTTTCATTTGAATAGGGTCAGGGATGAGCTCTGTTTTTACATGGTGTGATGAAGGGAGATACTGCCAGCACAGCTATCTGGAATAATTATATATCATTTGTGAATATCAACATCATTTATAAGATGCTTGTGTTACAACTGTATTAGAACTGTATGTCATGTGTATATCAAACTGGTCAGTAAAGACCTGTGTGTTGAAAAGGTATTTTATAAAGTGTTTGTGTTTGAAATGCATCCACAGTGTGCCCTTCTGGAAGAGAGCAGAAATGTCTAAATGTATATATTTTAATAGTAGAAACTGGAATACAGGAGGTTAACTTCAGTCCAGCAAACTTTAGGAAAATGGCTGAAATTAAATTACTTTATAGGCTACGCAATAAAATATGGTATTTTTCAGTTTTCAATGCAGCTAAAGACACAGAGTCTGCGCTGAGAAGCTTTTTGTATTGTCTTCGGATTTAAATAATTACTACCTCTGAAAGCATGAAGGAATGCAATTGTTTTATGACTTCCAGCATTTGCTAAAGATCTGAGGTCTATGTATTTTTACAGGTAGATGCTAACTGCTGCCAGCTTCCAGCAGTGGGGGCATCACCTAGGAGTCAGATGACAAGAAATTATGTCATTCTGTAAGCTATCTCAGCAGTAATATTGTAGATATTAATTTGAGAAGTCTCTTAGTTAGACAAGCCATTCTGCATTCTGTCTTGGACCTGGCAACAACTAGAAGATCCATTCACCACATCTGCCTTGCTCTGTTAGTAAGTTCTTAGGTTATAGTAATTCTCTTAGATACAGTCAGGAATATAGTAAAGCTTAGTTTAGATGTTTTTCTTTATTTATTTGAGACTATCCTGCAATATTGTTTTGACTATTTTCTGTGTTTTTGAACTCTGATTGTCACTGTGAATATATATCTAGTATTGTCTTGTTCTTTTATTATTTATTATTAAATATATTTAAACCTTTCACTTTGGCTAATCTGTGTAGATATAGTCAAGTTTTGAGAGTACGTACATATTTATTTGGTGACATTATGTGGGCCACTCCTAATAGCCTTGCTCTTGGTCAAACTACCACTTGTGTTAATATTAATATTACACAGTAAGAGTGGACACCCTTTGTTAAGGGCCTTAAAGTAGCTGATAAGGAGTTGACTGGTGGCAGTGGTAGCTACCTTATAGTCTAGGCAGAAGGGGGGCATAGCTAGTAAACCTGTGTCAGCCTTTTCCCAGGTGTGTGTGTGTGTGTGTGTCTGTGTGTGTGTGTGTATAAATCAAACCTCAAAGAGTGTGTGTGTGTGTGTGTGTGTGTGTGTGTGTGTGTGTGTGTGTGTGTGTGTGTGTGTCAGCTACTTGGGCAGGGATACAAAGCCTTGGTTGGACAGAGAGGGTGCTGGTGGTCTTAGCTTGGTCACTCAGCTGAAATCTCAACTCTATAGCTGTGCCAGTGGGGAGCCTTACTGGGGATCTAGAGAAAGAGGGAGAAACCATCCCTGGACTGACTGTGATCTCTGTGTGCTCGTAAGGGAAATCACACTTGAGGCAATGGGCTGCATCTAGAAATACTGTGTGTGCACCTGTTATCCTCCCATTGAAAGTCCCCCAATGTTGCCAGTGGTAAGGATTGAGTCTCCTTGATTACTGGTCTAGGCATCACACATGGATAGGGAGATTATTCCATAGTGCAGTGATCCTTTGGGACACATAGGTGTCTCTCTGCTCAATAGGATGGGAGAAGATAACTGATGACAATTGGCACTGATCGCTGCAAAGAGCCCTAGTTCTAATGTACAGAGCTGCATTCTGAAAGACCCTACTGTCACTGTCTTTAATCAGATTGCCATTCCTATCCCCATCTCCCAACTCATGTAAGTAAGACATTAACTACCACTCTGAATACAAGCTGCAGTCACTTGTTTTAAGCTGAATACACCTCAGCTAATCTTTAGAGGATAGTCTTGCATACATGTTTGACACAAAGAAGTTTATTAACATTTTTGGATTGAAAAGGTAGTGTAAGGTATCTACAGTATATGCAAGATTATCATCTAAAGATTATATGAGGTGTATTCAGCTTAAAACAAGTGACTGCAGCTTGTATTCAGAGTAGTAGTTAATGTCTTACTTACATGAGTTGGGAGATGGGGATAGGAATGGCAATCTGATTAAAGACAGTGACACTAGGGTCTTTCAGAATGCAGCTGTGTACATTAGAACTAGGGCTCTTTGCAGTGATCAATGTGAATTGTCCGGGTGGCCGTGGTGGTGCAGCGGTTAGCATTGCTGCCTCACAGAAAGAGGTTCTCTGGTTCGATCCTTGGCTGGGGTGCCTTATGTGCGGAGTCTGCATGTCCTCCTGTGGTCACGTGGGTTTCCTCTGGGTGCTCCAGTTTCCTCCCACATCCCAAAGACATGCTGTAGGCGGATTGGACATGCTAAATTGGCCCTAGGCATGAGTGATTGCATGTGTGTGCCTTCCGTAGAAGGTTAGGGTGCCGGGCTGGTAACTCGACACTGTAAAAACTCCACTGCCAATCATGAGTGGACAGGTGATCCGCTGTGATGACCCCTAACCGGGAAAAGCTGAAAGAAGAAGAAGAAGTGCCTAATATGTATGTATGCTAACTTAGTGTAACTACTTGTACAATGCTCACTTTTTTATCCTCTGTACTTGACTGATAAATAGTTATGCAGACTAGTAGAATGTAAGATGGGAGATGAGCAGTTCAGATTCAGATCAGGATGCAGCACAAGTGACCCAATGTTTGCAGTGAGACAGATAGTTGAGAAGAAGCTACAGATGAGGAAAGAATCCAAATGTCCATTCCTAGACATGGAGAATGCATATAAGAAGGTCCCAAAAAAGTTTATTTGGGCAGTACTGTGTTGATGTGAAGTCCCAGAAACATTGATAGAATTAGTGCGGGCTATGTAAAAGGACTCAATGACTCAATTACGGACAGCGATCAGTTTCAAAGAGGGGTTGCCAGTGGGAGTGGGTGTGCACCAGGGTTCAGCTCTGAGCCCACTGCTGTTCATACTGGTGATGGACTACATTAGCAAACAGGTCAGAGGGGACAGATCAACAGAGTTGCTGTATGCAGATGATGTGGCTTTACAGGCAAACTCTCAGAACTTCAGCAAAGGATAGGGGAATGGAATGCAAAACTGAAGGCACATAGGATGAAACTAAGCACAGATAAGACAGTTGTAATGGCAGCAAATTGGGAAAATCAGAAAAAGCTGAGAATTGAGATAGAAGAGAAGATAGTGGAACATGTAAATAACTTCAAGTATCTGGGAGGGGTGGTTGAGGGGAAGGCAAGTATGAATGAAGAGGTCAAAAATAGAATCAGAGGGGCTGCAGCCAACTGGCATAGAATATCAACTGTAGTCTATTGCAGAAAAAGGCCAGAGAAGCTGAAAAGTAAAGTGTACAAGACAGTAGTGCAACCAGTACTACTGTATGGTACAGAAACCTGGGCAGTAAAAGCAAAACAGATGAGGAAGCTAGAGATGATGGAAATGAAGTGTCTGAGAAAGGTGGTAGGATGCACACTGTGGGACAAGCGAAGAAATGAGGACATAAGAGCAGAAGACAAAGTAGCTCCAGTTGCAAAAAAGATCAAAGAGAACAGATTACTGTTGTTTGGACACATGCAGAAAACCAGAAGACAATCTAGTGAAGAAGATTTAGTTTAGTTTCATTTAGAAGAAGCTAAGGGGAAACGAGGACATCCAGCAAACAGGTAGGTGGATTGTGTGAAAGAAGATCTGCGACAGTCAAGCATGAGTGTTGAAGAAGGCAGGAGTGTGGTATTGAATTAAGAGAGATGGAGACAGTTAACACGATACTCTGACCCCATGTAGAAAATGGGAAAAGGGGGGTGATGATGATGATGGTGATGACTTGGTAACTGTACTATTTGGTCACATGCTGTGTTAACTGCACCTATTTCTTTAGTACCTTGCACCAGGGAAATAACTAAAATCAGTTATTTTGGATCAGTGCATTGCTCTAGTTAACAACTCACTAGCAAACACATAGATTGATAAATAGATAAATAGATAGATGGATAGAGAGGCAGATAGAAAGATA
>NC_056746.1:930143156-930148156 GCF_019279795.1 Protopterus annectens
GTGTGTGTGTGTGTGTTGTGCGTGCATGCATGAGTGTTCATGCGCATGTGTGTGTGTGTGTGTGTGTGTGTGTGTGTGTGTGTGTGTGTGTGTGTGTGTGTGTGTGTGTGCTGGAGACAGGTATCACCATGAATACCAAGAATACACCTTTAAAATTTTTGACTATCCGTAAATAATGTTAAACTGAGTCACTGTTATATCAAAAAGATGTTGCTTCTTTTTGCTGCTTATGAAAATTAGCTCTTTACAACATATTACAATAAGATGTGACTACTGATGCCATACTTAACAAAGGAAAAACCTGCTTCCTGGATGTTTTTATTTTTGAAATCAGTAGCTAGGCTTGCTCATTAAACAGCTGTTACAATATGCTGTCACCAAATGCATTAACTTCCTTACTTTGCTATACTTCCTGTAACATCACTTCCTTTGCTCCTGAATTCATTAATGATTTTTTTCCAGGAAGGACTTGTAATTAAGGCACGATTGTTCTTAAATAGAACTCTGTCATCAGGTTTGGAATACTGCCATTCAGGATAGGAAGTGAATGAAGAAATATCCGCTAAATGCCTCATTCAGCGTAGCATGTAGTATCAGCCTTCAATGTAGTAAAATTTCTCACTGTGTGGGAAAGCTTCATATATCTCAACCTCTAAATACCTCTCTACTGTCCCTGATTTTGACTCCCTCTTAATCTCTCCTAAAACTAGTGACGTTTGGAGGAAAGGTGGTGAATTACACTTAATGAATAATGACAATAATTAAGAGTTATAGACTTTTTTTACTTCAGAAAATGTGTATTAATTCATATGCTCTGATTCTGTCAATGTTTCAAGTTAATAGCACTAATATTTTAAAAGTGTCCCTGATTTTTTCTTGACTTGTCCCTGATTCTGTTGAAATTTGTCCCCGATTGGTTGAGAGGTCTTAGTGCAAGAAATCTGGGCAAAGCCTAAAATAATGGGGGGAGGCAAAGGCCCAAAGATAGGGACAGATTCTAAATATTGCTCTTACAAACACTTGGAAAAATGACAGAATAAAAGGGTTTGTATTAGCATACATTTTCTGAAGGATATGAAGTCTCAAATGTCTATCATTATTTAGTGATTTGTGAGAAAACCACGATTTTTTTGAGAAACAGACCAAAAATATGAAGCAAAAATCTTGACATTCTGAAAAAATCTGGACTGCTGAGACTGTTAGTTCCCACCTTCTACCAATAATAAACATGCCTCAGTATGAGAATGTCTGCATAATACCTGTGGTACATTGTAGATATAATAGTTTTTACTTTCTGCGGCTTTCAGTTACTCATTTTTGATCAGAGCCAGCTATGTCATTACCTTGATGAAGGATTCATTTGACACTTCTGCTCTTCTTTCTGGATGAATTGATAGTGAAAATCTAGGCTATTGTCTCACCATGGCCAATTTAAATGAACTACAAGGTACGACAACTGCTAAACAGCATGGCCTAAACAGGATACCTTCAGAGTCCAGTGCTGAAGAAGTGCAAGTTTGGCCGCAACACTAATGAAACAGGTTGGGAATGGATTTCTGGTCAGTAGATAGTTGGCAATATAGGTAGGACTACATCTCAGGGACTGTTCTCATGCAAAAAGGATGGACAATCAGTCAGCCGGTGGCAGTCACTCTGGTAAAGAGTTGCATGAGTGCTGTCCTCTGCATCCATAATGTGTTCAGTACATTTATACATACATACATACAAATATTTCAAGCACAAGAATTTATTCCCTTCTAGCTGAGCAAATATACCAAAACACTTGTTCCATTAATAAGTGTCCAGGCTGTTTTTAAAAATATCTAAACTAGTACCTACTTTAATGTAATTTGGTAGTTTGTTCCATGCATCACCTACTCTGTCAGGGAACCAGTTAGTGCATTTCTCATTCCTATAGAATCTTCTGCATATAAATATATGAATACAGCAAAACACTGGACAAATGGCTTGTGCATTTGAACACTGCATTTCACTGCATTTGAGTGCTATTAGCTGCTACAAAGAACACAGCAAACTTTATTGACACTTATGAAAACACCCTGGAAGACAGCAAACTTTATTGACACTTATTAAAAGACCCTGGAAGTAATTTTATATTTGTTGCTATTGACCGTATTCACTTCTTACAGTTACGTAGAAAGCGAAATCAGCAAGTATTGATTTATTGGGAGTAAAGGTGGATTGTCATACCATGAGTACTTTTCTCACCCGGCTTAAATGAAGCTTTTTAACCTAAGGCCTTAATGCGGATGTATTTGTATATTTAATTATACATCATAGCAAATTATTATTGTTTAATAATGTTATAAATATTTCCTGTTTTTGATATAATTTTTGATGGACTGTGATTGTCATGCAATCTGTCAGCTGTTTATTTTTCTTGAGTACAAGATGACAGTGAACATTCACTCTTTATTGTCCACTGAAGAGGCTTTGTTGAAAATCACAGTCTACATTTATCACTGACCTAATGAAGCAGGAGATTTTACAATGGTGCGGGATTCTTGTGTGGATACTGGTTGTTTTTGTTCTGGCCACAGCCCTTGGTTTGTCTGCAATATTTGAATTCTACCTACATATCTCCCTATCTATCTATCTATCTATCTATCTATCTATCTATCTATCTATCTATCTATCTATCTATCTATCTATGTATCTATCTATCTATCTATCTATCTATCTATCTATCTATCTATCTATCTATCTATCTATAAATCTATCTATCCATCTGTCTTTCTCTCTTCATCTATCTACTTGTCTGTTTGCTAACTGATATATCTGAAAACCCAGACTTACAATATGCTTTCTATATTTGTAATTACAGACTCAGTATTCCAAGGACCACAATCAAGGTTTTTAGAATTTCAACAGGAATCACCTAACCCCACCCTTGAGCCTATCTTCTTCCCACAAAATTCTAAAACCATTTAGCAATGACACAGTCCATAATAAAATGTTGTACAGAATGGGGAAAAAAAAGATGTTTTACATTCCTCCCTTAACAAATAGTTCAACCTTACAGTTATGCTTATATTTACCTCCAACCCCGAAGTTGCCACATATACTTAGCCAGGAAGCAGTCCACCCTTCCACCAGTAGTCTTTTACCATATTTTTTCTGAAGAAGCTCTGTTTTATCTTTCTATCCCTTTTTGCAGCTGTCTGACAAAGAATGGTTCTGTTTTTCACAATTTCATAGAACTTGTAAATATGTGCTGAGTTATTCATAATCATGTGCATAGTCTGACAGTCACATAATTCATAAAACTGGATCACGCTACTGTCAGGACCACAGATAAACAACAACCACAATTTGCAGAAGAACTTTCTGGATGATCTGCAAACTAAGAAACGCAAACACACACACACACACACACACACACACACACACACACACACACACACACACACACACACACACACACACACACACACATATATATATATATATATATATATATATATTTATATATACACACACACACACACACACACACACACACATATATATATATATATATATATATATATGTGTGTGTGTATATATATATATATATATATATATATATATATATATATATATATATATATATATATAGGTCCCCTTCAGAATTTCGAATCTTAAAACTTCGAAACCCATATGATCAAAGACCATATGTTCATAGTTTTAAAACTTTGAAATTCTGAATGGGGATCGGCATACAGCATGGACCGGGAGATTTCCTTTTCTCCTCGATGTAGTGCAATTTTGGAGTTGGTATATTTAAGTTGCGGGGGGTGTGGGGGTTGCAGGGGGGCTGGCCCCTGTTATACACAGTTTATTTTTTGTTGGTTGTGTTTTGCTGGTCTACTGCATATTTTTGAACATTCAAATGTTCGATCATATGGTCTGGACCATATGGAATTCGAAAATTTGAACGTTCGATCATGTGAAATAGACCCATATATATATATATATATATATATATATATATATATATATATATATATATATATATATATATATGGAGAGAGAGATATTCATAGGTTCACAGGTAAGTAATAGGCTAACTGCCTTTGCAGGCCATTTTAGGTCTATCCAATTTCTGCTTTTGTGCTTGAATTAACCTGTCCTATTTGGTTACAGATTGGCCTTACCCATCCCATGGGCAATAATTATATGTTACCCCTAATGAAAATAACTAGAATCATACCATAGATAATTTGAGGGGTTCCCTATTAGAACCGCGAAGGTCCACTTACCCGAATACGTAAACACCGACACGTCTTCATCAAACCACAAAAACACAGATCGTCCTGAAGCGCGAAATCCAAAATGTCAAATTGTCATGGTTGGTCCTTCTGCAGCATAGCTCCATACGGTTAGTGTGCGATAATTACGGACCTTAGGGTTAGGGTGTGGGTTAAGGTATGTATATAGATGGTAATGTATGTGAGATTTAGTGTAGGGTTAGAAGTAGGGTTTAGTTAAGTGTATGTGTGTGGATTATTTATTTTGTTTGGGTAGGTAGTATGTAGAAGGCGGTGGGGTGGGACAACTATGACGGTTCGAGTTTTTGAATTTCACGGTTTAGGGTGTTCGGTGCATTTGCGTAATATGTGTCGGTGTTTATGTATTCGGTGAATAAGACTTTTGTGGTTCCAATGTATACCCAATTTGAGGAGACCCATGCATGGGTTAAAACACAACAAAGCTGATTCTATCCTTTGGTAGTAGAGGGGTCAGCTCTGGGGTAACTTTTCTGTTTCCCATCCATAGATCTAAGGTGCATTTGAATATGGGCAGGGATGAACTTTGTTTTATAGGTTAATGGGTTGTTACTAGAGTGATGACCGCCTTATAAGTCTAGCTGCACACCCAAACCATTTGGGTCCCAAATATCATAGCCGTCTATATGGGGTGGCATATTAGTAGTGAGGTAACTAAAGATTTGTAAGGGGGGTGTCAGGTATGTGGATGGGGAGCATATACCTGTCCCT
>NC_056746.1:930150656-930190656 GCF_019279795.1 Protopterus annectens
AGCGCTTTTGTCTTATTTATTATCAAGACTTCTTCAGAAAGACATGTTTCATAAGTATGAGCAAACATTTTCACTTCCTTTAAATACATTAGTTCTAGCAGGCCATTTAAATTAACAACAGTTCCTTTCCAATAGTAAAGTGTGAACAAGCAGGGTGCTGTGTGCATTTTCATTAACATTACAATCGCAGTTACATAAGGTAAATTGGTCAGACAGTAATATAATAGCCTTGTGGTGCCATGTGCATACTAAAAGTGATCGTGTGCAAAAGGGATTGTGTGCAAAAAGGGATTGTGTGCAAAAAGGGATTGTGTGCAAAAGACTGAATCTGGAATGTCTGACTGCGGCAAGTGTGTCGTCTGTGTACACATAAGAAAAGACAACAACGTCACCTTCCCGCACTGCAACAGAACTGTCAGTCTACATGACCACTATGACTGCAACACAAAAAATATAGTCTACTGTCCTTTCTGCGAACATTGTGGGAATTTCTATATCGGCAAAACGAACAGGAAGCTGAGTAGTCGTATTAAAGAACACACTGCAGCAATACACAAACAGAACAGTTTGAATGCCTTGGCTAAACAGCAATTGAGAATACCGGTCCTTATTCTCCAAATGAGTAAAAACTGTATGCAATGTTGTACTGACTGCATCCTCTGTTGACGTATTCGGTCTGTATACTTTACTAACTTGGTAAAATAAACAAAAAAGCAGGTTAGCTGCTTTAAACTTCACAAAGACCAATTTATTGTAAGCGCTTTTGTCGAGGCAAATGCGCCAACTTCATCAGACAACTCAACAGCCATAAAAACCTCCATTTTATACTCACATTCAACACAATTAAACAATTAAACAGTTAAATCCTTGATTGAACCATTAGTTAAAAACTACTTCATATTTAAAGTGCCCTTGCTTCCTGACTTACAGTTTATTGCAATGCCTTAGAAGCTATGGCAACAGTATAAAAAACTTGTTTTTACTTGTTATTAAAAACTCCTAATAAATATAAAATCATAAAATACTTACTATTACAAAAACTTTGTTTTGTATTTATATTCAATCTAAATATCGAAAATTCTGAAAAATCAGACAAAATGATAGGCACCTCTAAAGGACCCTAACTATCTTTCAGTTTATAAATACCATATAAATCCATAACTTGCATAAATAATTAAATATCTAAAAATGTATGTAAAAATGTAAGTTAGATACGATAAACATCAGTTTGTGCATAAATATAACCTATACTAATCTAATAAACTTAATAGCGAAAGTATTAGATTAAAAACATATTCTTTAAGTTAACATTTTATCTAGAAAGTGCTTTTAACTTCAATATACATTTACATTTTATAGAAGCATATTCATTCAGCCCAGGGGGTGTATGTGCTGATGTCCGAATTTGCCACATAAGTTCACATTCCTCTAATCTTAATTCCCATGGTCCTCATCTTAGATTAGGTTCAACTTTCTGAATTACTGTAAAGGCAAACATATGTGTTGGATTCTTGGCTATGTGTTTAGCCAGGACGTTTGTCAGCATTCCCTTTTGAATATTATATTGGTGCTCATAAATTCTTTGCTTCATCTTTCTTTCTGTTTTGCCTATATAAAATGATGGGCAAAATTCACATAATGCCATATATGCTACTCCCTGGGGATCACAAGTATACTTTCCTCTTATTACATAGTTCTGACAAACGCCCTGGCTAAGCACATAGCCGAGAATCCAACACATAAGTTTGCCTTTACAGTAATTCAGAAAGTTTATTTATTTTATTTTATTTTATTTTACATTTGTTAACCGGGCTAGTCCAGCTGGATATATTTCCATTTTCAGTAGAGGCCCGGGGAGAAAAGCTCCAGCAAAATAAAAAAAATTAAAAATGTTGTTACATGGTAAATAAAAGGATTTAAAAAAGTAAAACAAGTAATAATAACATACTGAAGATATTTACACTTAAAAGAGTGACAAAACATGTAGCAAAACAATTAAAAATGTTGTTACATGGTAAATAAAAGGATTTAAAAAAGTAAAACAAGTAATAATAACATACTGAAGATATTTACAGTTGAAAGAGTGACAAAAAAATGTAGCACAGTAAGATTCATAAGGAATGTTACACATCAAAAGTAGAAAGATTTTAGCAGTATGTTGAACCTAATCTAAGAGGGGGACCATGGGAATTAAGATTAGAGGAATGTGAACTTATGTGGCAAATTCGGTCATCAGCACATACACACCCTGGGCTGAATGAATATGCTTCTATAAAATGTATATTGAAGTTAAAAGCACTTTCTAGATAAAATGTTAACTTAAAGAATATGTTTTTAATCTAATACTTTCACTATTAAATTTATTAGATTAGTATAGGTTATATTTATACACAAACTGATGTTTATCGTATCTAACTTACATTTTTTACATACATTTTTAGATATTTAATTATTTATGCAAGTTATGGATTTATATGGTATTTATAAACTGAAAGATAGTTAGGTTCCTTTAGAGGTGCCTATCATTTTGTCTGATTTTTCTGAATTTTCGATATTTAGATTGAATATAAATACAAAACAAAGTTTTTGTAATAGTAAGTATTTTATGATTTTATATTTATTAGGGGTTTTTAATAACAAGTAAAAACATGTTTTTTATGCTGTTGCCATAGCTTCTAAGGCATTGCAATAAACTGTAAGTAAGGGAGCAAGGGCACTTTAAATATGAAGTAGTTTTAACTAACGGTTCAATCAAGGATTTAACTGTTTAATTGTTTAATTATGTTGAATGTGAGTATAAAATGGAGGTTTTGATGGCTATTGAGTAGTCTGATGAAGTTGGGGCATTTGCCTTGATGAAAGCGCTTACAATAAATTGGTCTTTGTGAAGTTTAAAGCAGCTAACTTGCTTTTTTGTTGTATTCAGTCTGTATGCAAACTGCAGGGGATCCATTGTATCAGGTATAACTGACTGAATATGACTCATAATGATTCTCTCAAACCAGTCCATCACCATGGAAGTCAATGCAACCAGCCGGTATTAATTCCGGCAGTTGGCTTTGCCCTTTTTTGGCAGTGGAATAATAGTGCTTGTCTTATAACAAGTGGGAATTGTAGCGTGTGCAAGCGAGAGATTGAATATATCAGCCAGAACATCAGCAGGCATTGAAACACAGGTTTTGAGTGTCCTTCCAGCAATATTATCTGGACTGGCTACCTTCCAGGGATTTATTCTCGCCAAGGACTTTGCCACACTTGCTGATGATATTGTGAAAGCTAGTGGTGCCTCCTCTGTGCCCCTCTCTCTTATGGTGGTACACTTAAAGCATAGTTTGATATTTCTCAGTTGCAATAAGTTTGAATTCATTGCAAATCAGATCCAAAAACACAAAACAGCTAAGTCAACTCTAGGCCAGAATTTGCATTTAGCAAAACCAGAAGTTACACAGCAGGTGGAATGCATACCTTAGCCCCTTGCACTTTTCACCTGACTTATTCTTCCTCTCCTGTGTTATACATTCATAAGTTCATAGGTTCTTACTAAGATTATATCAAAGAAGACCATTGAAAAGTTCAACCACACCATCCAGTATTGATGGGAGACTAGCAATGTCCTCCGTCAAGTAGGGAAACCTATTTCATAGATGGAGAGTAGTCTGGGTTAGGTATCCATTTTGTCATTTGGCAATGTTAATGTGGTAATATAAGTTTGGGTCTCTAGAATGGATGTTTGGTTTATCACTGGATCACTTAAGGTGAAGGAGTTCAGCTTGGCTCAGATCACCCCTCAAGAGTCTTTATGTCACTGAATAGAGTGACAAAGCTTTTAATCTATCAGAGTCGCTGATGGTACTGACACCAGAGATCTTTTTGGTGAGGAAACATTGAGGACGTTTAAGTGAGTTTAGCTGCTTAGTAAGATACATACCAAAGGGGGGCACTGTATCCAATGCAGTTGCTGGGAGTTAGCAACACCACTAGGTACTCTTTTCAATCATAGTCTAAGCACTGTCTTTGTCCCAGCTGATGGGAAATGGCCACTGTTATTGCCTTGCACAAAGGTGGTGCTTCCATTGACCCCGGGAACTATAGACCTATTAGCCTGACTTACCTTATCTGCCAGGCCATGTAGCAAATCATCATGGACCTTATCAACAAAGATACAGGTAATCTCCAAACACTTGACCCTACTCAGTTTGGATTTGTGAAAGGGAGATCATGCCTGTTAAACCTGGTGGACTTCTTTGAGACAGTCACTAAGGCCATGGACGAGCAGATATCTGTCCATACAGCCTACCTAGACTTAGCCAAGGCTTTTGACACCATCCCCCACTCAGCCATCATTGATAAACTCACCCAGCTAGGTATCAACCCTTATATTGTTAGATGGGTCACTAAGTGGCTCACTGATAGAACACATATAGTCAAAATAGGGGAATCCACCTTCAACAGCAGACCTGTAACTATTGGCTTTCCACAGGGACCACCCCTGGGACCTCTACTGTTTAGAATCTACTTCTCCAAAGTACAAACAAAAACTAAAGGTCTGTGGCTGACAAAGTTTGCTGATGACTGCAAACTGGGAGCGGTCATAGAATCTGCAAATAATGTCAGCATCCTACAAGAGGGTCTTACACAAACAAATGATTGGTGCCAAAGTCATAGCCTTAAACTCAATGCAAAAAAAAAATGTATTATCATCCCTTTCAGTAAGAGTGATGTTCATACTAACTATCACATCAATAGCAGCACCCTCAGTGGCGAGACACCTGGGCACACAGGATGACAACAACCTTGCCTTTAATCACCATGTCTCCACAGTAGTAAGAAGGACATTATATATTGCTTATCTCATAAGTAAGGGCATTGCTTCCAGAAAAAAAGAAGTTTTAACCTTTCTGTACCTCTTTCCTCATTGGCCAATAATTGAGTACAATGCCCCTTTTGGTATGTACCTTTCCAAGCACCTGTAGCAATTGGAGAGATCATAAAGGTTTCTCACAAGGAAAATTCAAGGTCTTCGGCATCTGTCCTATGTGGATCATCTGAAATCACTGTCACTTTATTCTGTTTCATACAGACTACTCAGAAGCGATCTCTGCCTTGCATATAAGGCAATATCTGATCCTGCTTTATTGGAAATGGTGCATATCTGCAAGTCAAATGATACACAGGTTACTCGCTCTAAAGATCTTAACCTGGTATGTGACATTAATAGAACCTGCTGAAGAGAAAGATTTGTCTCCCAGAGGTTACCACTCCTTTGGAACAGACTCCCACTTCATGTCAAACAGAGCACCTCATTGGCCCTCTTCAAATGCAATCTGGATGATTGGATGGGTAACTGTAAATCCACCCTGATGGTTCCACCTGTGTCCCTCTTGGACAGGGGCAATAGATGCTGATCATGGAAATAAGAGTAGAACTTGGCTAGGCTTGTAAGGGTGCTAGGGCCATTAGCCTTGTAACTTTCTATGATCCTAATAATGGACCTTCAGGAGACACCACAAATGATAAGACGAACACAGTATAAAGATTTTCTGATCACCACAGAGACATGGTGGTCTAAGAAGGCTCTTTTGTCTAAAAAGGTACCCCAAGTCTCTGATGACTATATCAGATTTAAGTGGAACAATATCTATATTGCATGTAGAAGTAATGCTAGATTTACTAAAAGAAGCTGCTGTTATACAAAATTAATAACAAAGAGTTTCATCTTTTAGTCTCAGTCAAGAATGGCACCGTAGGATGTCCAAAGTACTTGTTTGTTTCACAAACAGCACTGGAAGACTGTCTGCCAAAATGTTCAGCTCAGTCTCAAAGAATAAAGAAAAAACTTCATTTGTATAGTTTTTCCTGTCAATTTCATGCATGCAGAACTTTGACGTAACATTACTTTCAACAAATCATTTAATTTTTAATTATTTTATGTCCCTGTGATCCCCGCTTAGAGCTTTATGTGAACACTTTACGAATATGCCTTTTAAAACATACACCAGCTGTGCTTAAGATTTATTGGCTCTCATTTTTGTAACATTTGGTACCAGTGCATACTATCTCACAGACATCCTTGCAAAGACTCATTCCCCCAGCCTGAGAAGGCCTGAGCATACTGTTGGTTAATCTGGTTTCCACTGATACTTGTCACAATTAACTAACTTTCAAACATAACATAACATCCCTTAACTCCTTTAGCACTTAACTTTGCCTTCAATTATCTGTCAGTAAAACTACAGTTTGTGAACAGAGAAAATGCAGTTGCAAGACATTTGAAATATAAAGCTACTACTTATGTGCAACTATATTTTGCATAATCATGCATCTGTTTTTCAGTTTTCCTTTGACATAAACATTATAAACATTTTATTTGATTCATGTTTGAAGAAACTATATGTCAATATGCATTTTGTTTAGAATAAGCATGAGCTATAATAACTTTCCATAACACTATATTGCCTTTCTTGGCATTGATGGTAAGCACATGGTTAACACACCATGCATGTGTTTGGCCTAGCCTTTGTGCTGACTTTGTGTATCAGAATGAGATTTAATAACTGGCACTGGTTTGCAATCATCAGCAATCCTGGATAGCCATAGTCCGTTCATATACGCTAATAAGCAAGCAGCCCCCTGAAGTCAAGAGGCAATAAATCCAGGCTGAGAATATATCCAAAGATATAAATAAAGTCCACAGAAGATAAATCAGGTACCAGTTTAATAGAAGACACAAGCGCTTTCACATAGCTTCATCATTGTCACCTGATGAAGCTATGTGAAAGCCATTCATTTCTCAGCCTGGCACTTTTTCAAAACACATAGCAAGCACTTATAAACACTGGCACTAGACCCCCCATACTGTACAGAAGGACAAGGCTGTCTAATTGACCTTACCAGCCAATCAGTAAAACAGTTCACTGTACCTATCCAGGCATGTCCAAAGGGCAGTTTTAGGTGTACTCTCCAGTCCAACTGGTGAATCTGGGCATTTTGAGGCAATGTTACAACTGCCTCATGTACACAGACAATCCTCTTCTCCTGCCACCAAACACTAATACATGTGAGAGATGCACTTATACAGCCAAACTGGAGGCTAAGCTCTCTCAACCCAAGACTGGATCAGACAGTCAAGAGGAGAAGGGAAATACTTGCATCACACCACCAGTCTCACATAGACTCATTAAACCAGCACCGGAAAAAACACACACAAATACATGAAAAGATACTCGGAGGCTAAATAAAAATCTGCAAAAGCAACAGAGACCTCCAAAGCAGACATCCAAGCAACCTCCACCCCCCCCCACCACAAACCATGAAGCACATAATTCACAAAATCAGTCTTCCACGCAATCACAGCCCTTAAGGAAAAATAACAAACCCAACACACTAGTAATAGGTGACTCTATAGTCAGGCACACTGATGTCCCACTCACTAGGCTAAATAAGGAGAAGGTTACTGTTAGCTGCCTGTCGGGTGCCAGGATCTGCCACATAACACAAGCACTCAGGTCACTCCAGAACAAGTACAAATGTGACTCTGCCATTGTCCATGCTGGTGTGAATGACCTGAGCCGTACCTCCCTGGACTACATGAAAAGAGACATGGAAGAGCTCTCTGATCATGTAGCCTAGGCAGGTATGACCCTGACCCTGAGTAGCATCCTGCCCTCACCAGGAATGATACCACAGTATTAAGAAAAAATTATCAATTTCAACAATTGGCTAAGTTTCTGGTGATCCAGTGTCTGTCTGCCTGGGATGACATGCTCGACAAGCCACGCTGCTTCACTAGAGATGACTTGCACCTGTCACCCTTAGGCTTTTGAATACAGGCCAGGGCTCTTGCCACCCCCATAGTGCCTTTTTTAGGCAAGGCTTAAAAGACAAACTCACCACCGTAAATAGCACAAGTAACAAAAAACTGAGGGTATTGCTACTCAATGCCAGAAGTCTAAACTTCAGAATGCATGCACTCAAGGCACTCCTCAGTATGGAGAAAAATCGATATATTTGCAGTAACAGAAACTTGGTTTGAGGCTCCAGAGAGCACCTCAGCACTACCAGGCTACAACTCATACCATACATTTCGGCCACAGAACCAGGACCGAAATACAAAAGGCGGGGGCATATCCATATTCATCAAGGATACCCACACCTCCAGGTTAGTGGCACAGCACGATGCTTCAGAGATCATCCACGTGCAACTAACAATGGGCAAAACTGCAATTCAAATTGTAGCTTGCTAAACATCACCCACCATGTCCCAGGATCCCAATTCCGCATTTCTGGAAACACTGGTAGACATAAAGGTCCTACCAAACACCCTAATATTGGGTGATTTCAATTGCCCAAACATTAACTGGGAGAACTACTCAAGTACTAACTCCCTTGCCCAACATTTCCTAGAATTTATAAACTCAAATGCCCTGGATCAACTGGTCAACACTTCCACCAGAGGTGACAACATATTGGACCTGGTCATCACCAACATGGGCGACCAGTGTTCCACACCGGAGGTCAATCCCCCGCTGGTTAGATCTGATTATAGACAAATCACTGTGGATATTCACATTCTGCCCCCACCCCCGGACAAGGAAACCACCGTGAAAAACTTTTCAAAAGCAAACTTCACGTTACTTAAGACCGAGGTGGAAAGTTTCAAAGCCCCCATGCTAAAGAATAACGCTGTCCAATCTGCAAAATCCTTTACTAATGCATACTATGGGTACCTACAAGAATGCATAGATCATGCTATCCCAAGCAAAACCAAGACTCACTCCTCCAAGAAAAGGAAACCAGTCTGGTGGAACCCTGCCATAAACAAGCTATACAATAGAAGGAAGAAACTAGTACAGAAAAGAGTAAAATCCCAAGAAGGGAAGACATCCCTGATCAGTAGCAGCAAGAAACTACGATCCCACATAAAATTATCCAAGGTGAGCTTCAAAAGAAAAATTGCCAATGACTCCAAATATAACCACAAGGCATTCTTTAGCTATGTCAGGAATCTAGGTGGCAATGCTCAGATCTGCTCGAAGTTAGTGCAGAATGGCACAAAATACACTGAACCGACCGATATCGCCAACATCCTGGCAGACAGGTTCAGTGCAAACATCACCCCTCTCTCACCTCCAAAAGGGCCCATAACCATACCAGAAGAACGTAGAGCCCCTGAAATCACAGACACTCAGGTTAAAACAGCCCTCTCCAAAGCCAAAAACACAGCATCAATGGGAACGGATGGTGTCCCAGGCTGTGTCCTACATGAGCTCAAAGACGAACTAACCCTTCACCTAAACACACTGTTCAAACTCAGCCTCTCCACAGTCTACGTACCCACAGAGTGGTGCACAGCAATGGTTATTCTTCTCCACAAAGGTGGAGCCACAACAGACCCCTGGGAATTATCGCCCTATAAGCCAGACTAGCTTGGTCTGCAAGGCTATGGAGCACATCATCATGGAACTCATTAACAGAGACATTTGGAACCTCCAAACACTGGCCCCTACCCAGTTTGGCTTTGTTAATGGCAGATCTTGCCTCTTAAACCTGGTGGACTTCTTTGAGACAGCTACCAAGGCTATAGATGAGGGAAAGGTGGCACACACAGTCTACCTAGACCTTGCAAAGGCCTTCAACACCATTCCCATTCTGGTATTATAGACAAGCTCACCAACCTGAACATAAACCCCTACATCACAAGATAGGTTGCCAACTGGCTTACGGACAGAACCCATATGGTGAGAGCTGCGGGAGCTAGGTCGGACTCTAAACTGGTTACAAGTGGAATTCCCCAGGGCTCAGTCCTAGGACCCCTCCTGTTCGGAATATACTTCTCAGAGGTACAGGCAAGCACAGGAGGACTATGGCTGACCAAGTTCATAGAAGATTGAAAACTAGGGGCTATAACTGACTCTCTGGCTGACACAGACATCCTCCAAAAAGGGTCTCACTGAGACAGATACCTGGTGTCAAAATCATGGCTTCAAGCTAAATGCCAAAAAGTGCATAGGTGGTAGTCCCCTAAATATGGAAGACGTAATAAGGGATCTGGGGACCCAAGTAGATAGTAATCTCTCCTTTGATAATCACATTGCCAAAGTGGTTAGAAAATCCTTCTATGTGGCCCACCTAAGCACAAAAAGGTTTGCATCCAGATCAAAAGAGGTCATTGTGCCCCTCTACTCATCACTCATCAGACCCATCATAGAGTACAATGCCCCATTTGGATTGTACCTTACAAGACACCTGCAACAGCTGGAAAGACCACAGAAGTACCTCACCAAGATGATCACTGGCCTCAAACAAATGCCCTATGTAGCTCGACTGAAGAAATTCCAGCTGTACTCGGTTGCATACCACCTACTCAGAGGTGATCTCTGCCTGACATACAAGGCCATGTCCAACCCAGAATTGATGGACATGCTCCACATAAAGAAAACCATATCCCCTTGAGCCACACGCTCTAGGAATCTAAACCTCAACACAACAATAAATAGGACATGCTGGAGGGATAGATTCCTGTCCCAGAGACTTCCCATACTTTGGAACAAGATTCCAGTTTACATTAGGCAGAGCTCCTCACTAACACTCTTCAAGAGAAACCTTGACGAGTGGATGGGAAACAGAAAGTTTACCCTGGGGATCACTTCAGTGGCTCTGCTGGACAGAGGCACAGGGAACTAATCTAAGGGGGTGTCGAAAGCCAACACATTCTGGCTAGGCTTATAAATGCCTTTGGGCAGATAGCCTAGCACCAACCTATGAACCTATGAACCTATGGTAAAGTTGTCACATGGGGGAGGGGTTCTACAAGAGCTGAAAAGAAGTAGTTTACTTTTGTTTGGAATTAGGAGAAGCTGGGAGTTATTGAACCAGGTCTCGGCTAATGAGAAGCAATTTGGGGTTATGGAGTGAAGGTCCTCTATTGTGTGGGCTGAACATATGAGGGTGGTGTCATCAGCATACTGAACTACTGAGACAGTGGGTATGGAGGATGAGAGCTGATTGGTAAACAGTGGGAAGAGCAGTAGGCCGAGTATGGAGCCTTGAGGGACTCCTAAGGATACTGATAAGAGAGAGGATAGTTGGTTCTGCCATTTTACTGCTTGTTGGCGTCCCGATAGGTAGCTTTTAAACCATGAGATAGTGGGGGAGCTGATATTTAGGGTGGTTAGAGTATTAAGGAGTCTATTATGGCTGACCATATCGAAATCTTTAGACAAATCTAAAAAAATGGCAGAGAAGTTGTCCCTTGTTTTTATGGTGGTTGACTGTATTGGAAAAGGATATTAGAGCAGTGGTGGTGCTATGGAAGGGCCTGAAGCCATGCTGATATTTAGATAACAGATTGTTTTCTAGAAGGTAGCTCATTAGCTGTGTGTGAATGACTCTTTTTAGTATTTTTTAATAAGGGTGATGGAATAGCAATTGGTTGATAGTTATTTGAGTTCTAGGGAGTTCCCACCCTTGTGTAGTGGTATTATGTGGGAGATCTTCAATATACTAGGTACTTTACACTCTGATATTGCTCTATTAATGAGAACAACAACAGGATAGGCTATAACCTCTGCAGCCAGCTGTAGGAATTCTGTTGGTAAGTTATCTGTGGTCAGGGTGGTAGGTTTAAGCTTGCAGAGGAGTTTTACAATGGATTTGGTTGACACTGTGTACAATCTGAAGTGTGAGATATTATCTTGCGTTTCTGTACTATTCTGTGTGGATGGTAGGACAGGGAAGCTATTGTTACTTTGTGTTTTTGCAAGGGCCTGAACTTTTTCGGTGAAATATTTATTGAACTGAGTGGGGATATTATCCTGGTTGTTAACTGTTACAGGTATAGGGGTAGTGGATTTGCCTGGCTGAAGTATAGAATATATAGTGTCACAGAATTGTTGAGGGTTGTGAATATGTTTTTCCTGTAGGTTTTGGTAGTAGTTGATTTTGTCTAGTTTAATTAATTTTATGGCCTTATTATGGACTTCCGAGTAGTTCTGTTTTGTTGATTGTGTTCTGTTCTTATGAAACTGTATCCATGCTTTGTCTCTGTCTTTGAATATGGATTTAGTTACCTTAGTTAGCCAGGGAGCATGCTTTGCTTTTATTCTGATGATTTTGGTGGGTGCATGATGGTTTAATATTTGTAAGAAAGTTGAGTTAAAGTACTGAACTGCCTCATCTAGAGATGATTGCTTTAGTGGTTTCCAGTTGCAACATTTTAGGGCATTTATAAAGTTGTCTAGCTTAAAGTTCTTTTTGTGTCTGATTACCTAAAGGTTGTCTGGTTAATTTGGTGAGTTCTACTCTTAAGAAGGAAGGTAGGCTGATGGTGGCTAAGGCTGTCATGTAGATAGCCTGCTTGAGATGCTAGTGAAAGATCAGATATAAGAATCCAGTCCAGTATGGACGCATGCGTGGATGTTTTATCAGTCCTAGTAGAGGATGAGATAAGTTGGATAAACCCATGGAGGTTAAAGTGGGTGGGTGGATTGTGGCCAGAGCTTTTAAACCAGTCTATATTAAAATCTCCTAGCAGAATATTTTCATGAGGAAGGGAGTTTGAAATCAATTCTTGTAGGTTTTCTATACTGGTAATGTTGTTACCTGGTGGGCAGTAGCAGCCTATAATATTTGTTTGTTTACTGGGGTTCAGTTTTAACCTTGTAAGGGTGACCTCTGCATTGCCTATGTCAGGAATAATAGCATCTGGTTGTTCTAAGATGAGATGGTTCTGGAATAATAGTGCTACCCCCACCACCACCCCTTTTGCCTTTTCTATCCCTGCGTACGATGTTACAACCTGGTGCTTTTATCTCATTGTTATTGATTTCTGGTTTAAGCCAGGTTTCTGTCAGCAATACAATTTCAGGTTTATATAGAGCTAATAGAACATGAAGCTCATGTACTTTATTTAAGATACTTTCACACTGAGGTTAAGAAAGAGGAGAGAGGCCTTGTGTCTATGGATAAGAGGAGTAAGGCAGTCAGGGTCGGTGATGGGTAGGGTGTTGAGCCCGGGGTTGGGATGTATGTCACCACTGCATGCTAGTTTATTTAGTATATGTATGGATAAGAGGAGTAGGGTGGTCAGGGTTGATGATGGGTAGGGTGTTGGGTCTGGGTTGGGGTGTATGTCACCACTGCATGCTAGCTTATTTAGTATATGTAAGCAGAGTTTGTGAAACTTGTGGATGATCATACAGTGTTGTAGGGAGGTCTGGGTCTTACATTTAAGTGACTGTATTTTATGTAGACAATAATTAGTGTGGGAAGGTGTGATGAGGTATGGACCTATAGGTATGTATGGTGGCACAACATTACAGTCTATAGTTGCAGTTTGCTGTAGAGAGGAGATGTTTTGCAGTTGAGTGTGGTATGTGGTGACAGCTGAGAGCTGGAGCAGTGCGATAGTTGTGACTATATACAATAGGTTTAGTCTGGAGCAGTGCGATAGTTGTGACTATATACAATAGGTTTAGTAGGTGATTATGTAGATTATGGAACATTTTTCCTTTTGTGAGGGTGAGTAGATAGAGTAAGTGGGGTATTTTAGTAAGTCTTTGTAAGGTTAACTAGAGTGATGGTAAGGTGTGGTTGTAGTGGTGTGGTGAAGGTATAGTGAAGTGTGATAGGATGCAGCGCAGGAGCGAGATTTAAGAGGCAGGATTTGAATGAGCCATATAATGCTTAACTGACAGTGACTGGATGGTTTATAACTGATGTATAATGTTTACAACTACAGTTGTTTCAAGGGTGTCTGTGATGTAAACGGTTTGCAACTAAAGTGATATTATTTTGTATGTTTTTCATTTATATAAATGTAAGATTACCTTCATCATATGTGTAAATTTAATAAAGATGTTGGGAAAAAAAAATATTCCCACTAGCATAGTGATTCTCTGCTAGATAACACGGTCATAAGGCATTCAGCGGTATTACTAACAATAACATGAGGTTCTAAGATGAAACGATCCCACTGACATAGCAGTCACTATTTGTACTAGACAATTCCTCACACCTGAGGTGAAATGGCAGCTGCCTAACATAACCGTCATGGAACTAGGGAAACATGACAGCAATAGGCAGGCACTGGTGACAGGCTTTCCCAGGAGATTAGTTCTGTTTTGTTTCCTGTCCCAGCTGACAGTTCTATACTCTTTTGACACAAGTAGAGTTTTGAGTCATGTCATTTGCTGGCATGCCGCTAATTGTTGAATCTTTTCCCATCCTCCCATCCCCCAAGCATAAGTGGAACAGGCCTGATGTCTTATCTGTCCTGGCAGAATGCCATTATAAATAAGTACAGCGGTCAGCTAAGATAAAAAAGAAGCTTGAAACAGAGCACGTGGCAGACAAAGAAACATTGCATACAGACGAGAGGAGTTGTTATAGCTGGTAAGGGGGCAAAATGGGAGCAGCTAGAGAAACTGAGGGCAAGAGAGGTGAAGGGATGGCAAGGGCAACAAGGTAGCTCAGTGATAAGATCCCTGTCTCCCAGCTCCAGGGCCTCTGGTTCAGTCCTGACTTCTGGTCACTGTCCATGTGGAGTTTGTTTGTTCTTCCTCTGTCTGTATGACTTTTCTCTGAATACTCCAGTTTCTTCTCATCTCCCAAAAACATGGTGTTTGATTGCTGACTCTGAACTGTCTATACATACACACACACACACACACACACACACACACACACACACACACACACACACACACACACACACACACACATATACATACACAATTCTACAGACTGACAGCATCCTAGGCAGCAAATTCTTATTTAGGCTATGAAATAAAAACATAAACTCTTCATTCTCTCATAGCAGCTTAAGGCTAGTCCCAAAATAAATTCATGCAACGTCCATCTCAAATGGATTCTTCAGTGGGATATTTCCAGATTGCCTCAGACTTTCTCAGATTGCCTCTTGTTCACAGCGCATGTCCCAGAAATGCTGTTCTAGGCACAACACTGTGCAATGACAAGCAATCTTCACTGATCTCGAGGACCTTAACCCTCCTTTTTCATACATTAAACTAAACAGGTAATTGCTTGTTACATAATATGGAGACATGCCTGTCTTTTCTTTGTGAAGAACACTACGTTTCCTGTACAGCTATGTTTACAACATTATTTACAAGACAATTTTTAACACATATCACGGTATTATTCACAACACATTGTACAGAAGTGCCTCAAATTAAATGTCAGTGTACAAAATGTATAAAGCTACAATGATGTCACACAACTGCACCCCCCTTTACAGAAAGCAGGATTGGCTGTTTCAAAGGCAAAACAGAGCAAGTAGAATGATTTTTTCCTTCGATGCACCAATTTGTTGTGTTGAAGCACTGAATAATACCGAGGCATGCAGAGATTCCGAATGAGGACTAGGTGGGTTGCTCTACGGCTGATCCACAGTGAGTCTTTATGATAAGCCTCTCCCTATGGGCTATTGTTCTCTGCTTTCCCTCTGAGATCATAAAATACTTACTCCACTCTCCCAGCAGTAACTCTGGGGTCTGTGATAACGCAACTCCCATTCTTGATAGAAATAAGTTCTTCATATTGTCTTAGTAGTGTTATACACATTACGTCAGCATCATCTGTACCCTTGTCAATGTCCAGTAAATCAGTGAGTCACGCCAGTGATGAAATCAGCTTCCCAGGTGCCTATATTCTGTGATCACCCAACTGCTTACCGTAAATATTTATGTGGTGGCCCAGTGGGGCATCGTCACTCAAGCATACCTCTCAACCTCTTAGAGCAAGAAATCTGGGTAAAGTCTAAAATAATGGGGGGGGGGCAAGACCTAGAAATAGGGACAGATTTTAAATATTGCTATTATAAACTTAGAATGTTGCTAGAATAACAGGATTTGTGTTAACATGTATGTTCTGAAGCATATGAACGCTGAAACTCAAGTGTATGTCATTACTAAATGACTTCAGTTTTTAATAATTTACCAAAAAAACACAAATTTAATGAGTAACAGTCCAAAAATATGAGGCAAAAATCTGGACAGTTGGAAGGTGTGTTCCCCAGTAACCTATAATGTAAAGGTAAAGTCTAAACCGTTGGCCATATTGGCCTTCTTCCTCTTGTTTTTATTTGGTCACCCTAGTGTGCAGTATAAACGGTGTACTGGAGTACTAGCTTTCCCACTTGTGTAACTTGCCCTAGGATATAGCTGTACTTTATGGTCTAGTGACTAATGTCTTTTGGCTCCCTGGTACCTCAATATCTGGTATAAACAGTTGTTTTGACCCATTTATGCCAACACCTCCCATTTAAAATAAAAGCTAACATGGAGGCCTAAAGCTCTCACTCCTTCTTTCCTTTTGACATCCTCAGTGTGCAAATTCACAATTGTCTCTTTGCAGGCCATTGGCGTTGCTTAATTTTGTTACTTTTACCATCATGTGTTGAGCTTGTTGTATATTTAATATTATACAATGACTGGCTATTAACATTCAAAAATGAGCACGCTGATTGGTCAGCCCAACCAGCGTGCCCATTGTAAATCGAGAATATACCAACAGTAAAAGTCCAGCTGCTAAAGTATCACTGAGCGGCCAGACTTTTTTTTTCTATGGTTATGTGGTAGACATGCATTAGTCTGAAGGAAAGAAACTCTGAAACTGAAATGTGACTCATTATTTTGTGACTTTGTGTCCCATAAAATTTGTGGTTTTCTGAAAAATCACTGAGGAAAGAAATCATTAAATAACAACATGCATTTAAATTTCAGACTTCCTTTCCTTCAGACAATGTAAATCTTTAACAAAACTTTCTATGTCTATAAGTGCAGCATTACCCATCCCCTCCTTTAATTATAGCTGTAAAACTAAAGAAACATACCTGATTTTCCTTGTATTTTCCCCATCTGTCATACCTCTAAACTGTCTGGAGGTTACAGCTTTCTTCTTTGACAAAAAAAAAAAAAAAAATAGGCAAAGGAGATCTTCCTGTCTCCACTGCTTGTTTTCCAAAGCACTGATGTACTGCATTAACATGGGAATTATAATCCCATACGCATGCGCAGTACATCAACAAATCAGTGGAATTCGGAAACAATACAGGAGAACACCACAGTGCCATTATACAAAGACATTATTTAAGAAAACTAAGTAATTTCTTTCTTAAATAATGTCATTGTATAATAGCAATAACCCACGGCTGGGTGTGGGTAATGCTGGATTTACCCACTGTTGACTTTGTTTGGTCACAAGGATGAAGCCAGAGTAACCAAACCATGCCAACTGTGGGTAAATCCAGCAATACACACAACTAGCCTTGGGCTATTGCTATGCTGAATCATAAATGCTCTTATATTTTGCATTTAATTGAATTCTAAGCAACTTTTTTCTGGAATTTGGTTGATAAGGGGTTACTGGTTATGCTAAACCACCCAGTTACCTAAAGAATAAAAAAAAAGAATAAAGAAAATAAATACACCCTTTCCTTCATGCCTTGATCAACTCTTATCTTTTGAATCACTCATACAAAGGCTAAATGCATAATACTGCACTCTTGGAGGTTCATAGGTTCATAGGTAGGTACTAGGCTATTGGCCCTGGGGCCTATATAAGCCTAGCCAAAAAGGTTCCCTGTCTTTCGCCACCCAAGAAAATTATTTTCATGTGCCCCTGTCAAGCAGTGCCACAGAAGTGATCCCCAGGGTGAATTTTCTATTTCCCATCCAGTCGTCAAGCTTTTTCTTAAAGAGGGCCAATGAGGAGCTTTGCTTGACATGAATAGGTAGTTTATTCCAGAGTAGGGGAAGTCTCTGGGACAGGAATCTATCCCTCCAGCATGTTCTGTTTATTGTGGTGACAAGGTTTAGGTCCCTGGAGCATGTAGTTCGGAGAAATTGGGATTTCTTTAAGTGTAGCATGTCCAACAGCTCTGGGTTTGACATAGCTTTGTATGTTAGGCAGACATCACCTCTGAGTAGGAGATATGCAACGGAGTAGAGCTGGAGTTTTTTGAGACGGTCTGCGTATGGCATCTGTTTGAGGCTGGTAATCCTCTTAGTGAGGTATTTCTGTGGCCTTTCCAATTGTTATAGGTGTCTTGTGAGATACATGCCAAATGGGGCATTGTACTCTATAATGGGTCTGATGAGGGATGAGTAGAGAGGAACAATTACCTCCTTTTTTCTAGAGGAGAGCCCTTTTGTAATGAGGTGTGCCACGTAGAAGGATTTCCTGACTACTATGGCAATGTGGTTATCAAAGGAGAGACTACTATCCACCTGTGTCCAGAGGTCTCTTATCACACTTTCAGTGTTTAGTGAGCTACCGCTTATGTGGTAGTTCATGGGTACTGAGTTTTTCTCAAAGGGGATGAAAATGCACTTCTTGGCATTGAGGTTGAGGCCATGACTTTGACACCAAGCATCTGTCTCTGTGAGGCCCTTTTGTAGAATGTCTACATTATTAGGTGATTCTGTTATGACTCCCAGTTTGAAGTCATCGATGAACTTTGTTAGCCAAAGACCTTCTGTGTTGGCTTGCACTTCAGAGAAGTAGATGCCGAACAGGAGTGGACCCAGGACCGAACCCTGTGGTACTCCACTCGTCACTGGTCTAAAGTCGGACTTGGAGTCAGCTACTTTTACTGTGTGGGTTCTGACAGTGAGCCAGTTGGCCACCCATCTTGTGACATAGGGATTATTCCCAGTTTAGTGAGTTTATCTATAATTCCAGAGTGGGGGATGGTATCGAAAGCCTTGGCGAGGTCAAGATAGGCTGTGTGCACTACCTTGCCCTCATCTACGGCTCTAGTGACTGCTTCAAAGAAGTCAGTCAGGTTTACTAGATATGATTTACCTTTTACAAACCCAAACTGAGTGGGGTCCAGGGTTTGGAGGTTACCTATGTATTTGTTTATAAGCTCAAGGACAATACGTTTCATGGCCTTGCAGACCAGGCTCATCAGGCTAATGGGGTGGTAGTTTCTGGGGTCTGTGGTGGCACCCCCTTTGGGGAGTGGGATAACCATCACTGTGTGCCATTCAGTAGGCACATAGTCTGAGGTGAGGCTATGACTGAACATGGTACTTAGCTGGGATGCCAGTTCATTTTGTAGTTCATGCAGTATGCAGCCTGGGATGTTGTCTGGTCCCATAGATGCTGTGTTCTTGGCTTTGGAGAGTGCAGTCTTTACTAGTTCATCTGTGATTACAAGGGCTTTGTATTCTTCTGGTATTAAGATGGGCCCTTTGGAGGGTGAGGTAAAGATAGCACTGAACCTACCTGCCAGGATGTTGGCAATATCAGTTGGTTCTGTATATTTAGTGTCATTGTGTTGTAGCTCAGAGCAGATCTGAGTGTTGCCATTGAGATTCTTGACATAGCTGTAGAATGCTTTGTTGTTGTCTTTGGAATCAGTGGCAATTTTATTTTCATAACTGGCTTTGGAGGATTTTATGAGGGATCTCAGCTTCTTACTGAGGCTGACCAGGGAGTTCCTCCAATCATGGGATTTTACTCTTTTTTGCAACAGCTTCTTCCTTCTGTTGTAGACTTTGTTTATGGCAGGGGACCACCAGATTGGCTTTCTTTTTTTGGAGGATAGTGCCTTGGTTCTGTTGGGGATGGCACAATCCATGCACTTGTGTATCTTCTTATACAGTGCATTTGTGTAAGATTCATCAGTTGTACCTCTATTTTCCATCTGAGTAACCATATAGTTCAATGAAATTTCATGTGCAAGAATGTTATCAGTTGCACAGGTCATCCAACTAACAGCTAACATTCCCTATAATAAACTCACATTTCTGCTACCCCCCCAACGATGCCTAAAGGTCTTTTGAAGCCATCAGCACAGACACATGTATATTCTTTCAGCACATTACTTCGGCATTTGCACTCTTTCACCCATCTCTTCTCAAGATCTTGCTCTTCACCCCCACTTTGCCTGTCTCATTTTCATACCTCCAAAACATGTTACCTAAAATATTTGTGTTGGAGATTAAACAGATTTAAGAAAGCAAGTCTGCTGTTTTACCCTAACCCTTCCACTGCAGGTTTTATCTTTGTTAGTGTCTAGTAAATAATTTCCAATAACACATCTCCTTTTTTAAAGTATGGTATACGGAAGTGACAGTAGTTCAAATGAGGCCACATCACTATCCTGTACAGCTAGTGGATGAGCTTCCCTTATTACTTGTAATGAGAAACCCAGCATTCAGTTTGCCCTGCCAATTGCTTAGAGAGGCTAATTTTCAGTCTTAACCACAATTCTAACTCCTATTTTTTCTTCACAGTGCTTAGAAGTTAACCATACTTTGAGACACCCCTAAGGTTTCTCCACCAAAAATCCATCCATGTGCTCTTCTATATGGTAAATCTTAGTCACACCCTCTTGGAGCAGTCTTTCTTTTTAATGTCTCACTGCAGTGCCATTCTCACATCTGTCACTGCATCCACTTTCATATAATCTTCAAAAAAGACATGCATCACTTACCAGATGCAACAAGTGCTCAGCATAAAAACTCCTGAGTATGTGTCTCTAACATCTACATCCACGTGGTCTAATCACTTACCAGATGCAACAAGTGCTCAGCACAAAAACTCCCGAGTATGTGTTCTCTAACATCTACATCCACGTGGTCTAATCACTTACCAGATGCAACAAGTGCACAGCACATAAAACTCCTGAGTATGTGTCTCTAACATCTATATCCACATGGTCTAATCACTTACCAGATGCAACAAGTGCTCAGCACAAAAACTCCTGAGTATGTGTCTCTAACATCTACATCCACGTGGTCTAATCACTTACCAGATGCAACAAGTGCTCAGCACAAAAACTCCTGAGTATGTGTCTCTAACATCTACATCCACATGGTCTAATCACTTACCAGATGCAACAAGTGCTCAGCACAAAAACTCCTGAGTATGTGTCTCTAACATCTACATCCACGTGGTCTAATCACTTACCAGATGCAACAAGTGCTCAGCACAAAAACTCCTGAGTATGTGTCTCTAACATCTACATCCACGTGGTCTAATCATTTACCAGATGCAACAAGTGCTCAGCACAAAAACTCCTGAGTATGTGTCTCTAACATCTACATCCACGTGGTCTAATCACTTACCAGATGCAACAAGTGCTCAGCACAAAAACTCCTGAGTATGTGTCTCTAACATCTACATCCACATGGTCTAATCACTTACCAGATGCAACAAGTGCTCAGCACAAAAACTCCTGAGTATGTGTCTCTAACATCTACATCCACATGGTCTAATCATTTACCAGATGCAACAAGTGCTCAGCACAAAAACTCCTGAGTATGTGTCTCTAACATCTACATCCACGTGGTCTATCAGACACCAGACGTGGGAATGATCCCACCCTTGATTATTATCTCAGGATCTCTGCAAAGCATCCTGGTTGGTACTGTTACAGAGGCAGAGGACTGGGGCAAGACATGGGCATTATTCAGTCATTCACTCTGAGTGCAGGGTCATGATAATGGTTTGGGCTCACCTTTTGACATCTAGGAGTGGAACTGGATGTAAATGAATAATATCTCTACATGTGTGTGTGATGACCAAGGAGCAGGAAGTTCACCTCAGGCTAATACGTAGAGGTCTATGGACCACAGGTCCAATATATAGGGTTGCTGTACTCCAGTGCAATCTCTACTAACAAGACTAGTATTAATACCAACTTGGGATATGGCAATGATCTCTGTTATTTGAATGAGATTTGGCTGAATTCTGGTTTTTGCTCTCATGTGGCAGCATTACTAACTCTTGTTTACTCACTCCAGTGTACAGTAAAATAATTATTAGATTACAGTCGTCCAACTTGCCTAACGTACCCTAGTATATGCCTGTACTTTCTGGTCAAGTGTACAGTCATACAGCACCTAGATCTGACAAATTTGAAGGAGGAGTAACAATTTCTTTTAAATTGGAGTTGTGCCTGGTCCATGTACTAGTTTGGACCACTAGCCTATTATGGTATGTCAAGGGGAAGGAAAAAATATGTTTATTACCTATAAATTACCTAGTCTCATGTAAGTCTTTTTTACTGGACTTCATGGGTTTCTTTGTTAACTCAGTGCAGACTCTTCCAAATTGGCCATCATCTGGGTTGATGAAAATTCATGGCTCTACCTAAAAATGTTTCATCCATAATGAAAGCGTTTTGATTGATTTTGGTGTTACTTCAGCCATCCACTAAACATGGGCAATTGGACTTGTTTCTGTTGGAGTTGGAACCAGTGTCTTGGTCTGACCATTACTTTCCCACATTCAGGCTATCCCATCTTATTCCTCCTCTAATACTGAGATGGTCAAATTCAGGAGCTTATAGTATTACAGATATACTTTTATCACTTCTCCATGACCATCTGCTGTTGAAAGGCATGGATGAGTATAACAGTTGTGTGACCATGGCTCTTGATCAGTTTGCCCCTACCCTTAAAAGTGTATGCCCCACTCCTGTCACTATGAGGAGCCAGGATATGAGTTTCAGCTTCTGTCTGTGCTTCACACAGGGCAAAGGATGATCCCTGATTAGAGGCCTACAAATCTTCTGTAGCACAAATAGGCACTAACGCTGCATTACTTTAGGTACTATTTGGACATTTCTCATAAGAGTGATTCCACTAGGCAGAAGTTACATCTGGGAGTATGCAGTGAGCTCAAGAGTTATTTCAAAATGCACATTTGAGTTTGATGACCTACAATTTCAACATTAATACAAATGTTTCTATGTTTGTGCCCCACTATTTGTGTGTAGGAATCAGAACCAACTATGCTATCAATATGGGGCAGCGCAGTGGTGTAGAGGTTAATGTTGCCACCTCACAACAAGAGGTTCCCTGGTTCGATTCTTGGCTGGGTTGCCTTCTGTGTGGAGTCTGCATGCCCTCCCTGCATTCCCATGGGTTTCCTCTGAGTGCTCCTGTTTCCTCCCACATTCCAAACACATGCATCTGGACCGTTTCTCCCCAGGCCTCCACTGAAAATAGGATCTGTTCTAGTTGGACTTTCCCGCTCAACAAATGTTAACTAAATAAATAAATAAATATCTCATCAAGAGGTCTTGGGTTATTTTCTCAACTGCACAATCTGCTTTGGGGACTGATTTAATTCCACTAATGTTAAGGAAGACTTAGTCTACGCCAGTTTTCAAGAATGCTATTATGGACTCAGGTATTCTACAAAGGTTCCCTAGTAGTCCCACATTTCTGTGGTCATTTCTTCCTTATATATGGCGATACCTCAGTGTAACCTCTTGCTTGGCAGGTCCTCTTTTTGAAGGAAGCCTTAGTACTTTGCAGTTATCCTGCACTGGGACAGAAATGGACGTGTTGGGGAACCATAATACTTTGGCCTTTCATATAGCCCTAACCTCCTATTCAGCAGTTAGAAATTACATGATCAGGGTGGGCATACACATGTGTGCTGCAGAGATAGTGGTGCCACCTCAGTGAAGATGTAACCTGTAGAATCCTTCCACTTTGTCACTTTCATTACAGCTACCATGTTCCCCAAGTCTCCGCTGTGAATGTTTCATGTCTGGCATGCCCAATATTTTTCTATGAGATAGACAAGCAAATCTAAGCCTTGTCACTCCTTCAATCAATCCTCTAGCCTCAAAGACTGCTAGTGACACTTGAATCATTTAGTTGTAATCAGAGCTTTATTCATTTATGTCATGGAACCAACTTTAGGCATTCTGGAATGTTTCCACTTTATCTATAATCCCACCTTTGATGGAAAGGTTATAGAAAAAGTAGACAGTCAGCAGTTTGGTACCAACCTTGATTCTAATGAATTGTTGGTTCATTTAAGACAGGGTTTTCACCCAGTGGTTACTGACCTTTTTTGGCAGAAGATCAAGGGTCTTACTCCATACTGGCCCTCCATGATAACTCACTGATACATTTAGCATGGTTGATGATTTGCTCCTTTTGGAACACTTAACACACCTGCTTTGAGAGGTCTGGTAGAGTTTTATGATTGGTTTACCCGCTGCCTCTCAGGCTGCTCTCAGATGGTGGTGTCTCAGGTTAGTTATTTATCTGTGTACCATCTTACACACAGGATCTGACAGGGTTTCAAAATGGGTCCAATTTTTTTATTGTGTATATGGTGCATGTTGGTAATCTAGCTTAACAATGCAGTTTGCAGTACCATAGGCATGCCAAAGAGATACCCCATCTCCCAAGACTGTACGAATTATTCAGACCCAGTAGAAGACTGCTTGGGTGATATAGTGCCTTTGATATCTATAAATGGACTCAAACTGAAACCATCTCAAATTGTTTTCTTGATCTCTGAGGTTCTATTTGAAGCTTTGGGGACTGTAATTACATCTTTGGAAACATATGACTGAAAATTTAAAGAAGGGGATTATAAACTAAGTCAGAGGTTGTGATATCTTGGGGTATTCCCGCAACTCCATGGTACAGTTATCTCAAAGACAGTATATTTTAAGTAGCAGAGATATAAGGGGCACAAACTCCATATTGTGAAATTTGTGGAGGTAAAGCCCCTTACAAAAATGCTTTAATAGTTAACAATGAGCTTTTAGATTCACTGTATTTCATCAGAAATTCCATTTTATTTTTTGAGGATGTATGACTTGCAGTTATTGGTCATACACACCTCTGGCAGGAAGGCTGTTTTCTGTTCTATCATTCTGTATTACCTACTGGAGTAATAGGCTGGTGTTTCTGTCTCTGGCACATAATCTCACTGTTCAACTCATATTTCAGGAGCAGGTGTTGGCAGTCATCCACTTCTGCTGTCACCAGCTGAAGAGTAGTATGTGCCTTAAATACCATATTCCATCGGAGCGCCAAATAATGCTTGTGCAGATCTTGGCTGTCTCATGACTTTACTACTACCTTACCTAGGACTTTTAAACACAGAAGTTGACAGGCTGCAATGCATTCAAAACTGTATAGCAAGGCTCCTTATTTCTGCCTTTAGGTATACGCACATAAAACTTGCTCTTTGCTTTCTGTACTGGCTCCCTATCAAACACAATCTCTTAAGTTCTGATGATGATGATGTTTAAAACCTGAAATGAGCAGGGTCTTACCTGTTTAATAATCCTGAAATGAGCAGGGTCTTACCTATTTAAGGGAACCTTTGCTATGCTGATGTCCTTCACTTACACTCATTTCAAGTGCAGTAACTGGGATCTCCAGCTTTAGGCTAGAGTCCTGAAAGGTCAGGTCTTTTTTTTTCTGTCGTGGTTCTGACTTATTGGATTCACTACTGTGACAGCTCTGTGACTGCACCTCTGTTCAGTACTTTAGGTGATGCATTACGGATAATTTTATCAAGAGGTTTCAAGACCCTTTTAATAGTTAAGCATGTCCGATCCATGAGTTTTTTACTTAACTTTTTATTGTGTCACTCTTATTTATTTATTATCTTATAATTATTACTTCATGTTTCTTGTCCTGCAGACACATAAAGTTTGATTAATAACTGATTGAATGATTGACTGATTAAATAAATTAATTCTTCACTCACCTTTTGGTGCTTTTTTCCTTAGCAGTTTTTCAATGAGTAGGAACTGTGACATAGTATTTTTGTGTGTCTAAGTTGAAATTACAATCTTCTCTTTTGAAATCCTTCTCCCCTAGCCCCTCTGTTTTTTTTTTTTTCTTTTCTACTCGGTTATCTTATGCATTCTTGCACATTGCAGGCATAACTTTTTGAACTTACATCATGTGATCTCTTTCCATTCTTTCTTCCATGATAAATAACCCCACTTCATTTTGTTTATCTTTATATGACCACGCTTCTTTACTTGGGAAAGAAGTGATGAAAACATCTCAAAGGAAATTGGAGAGTCTAAAGCAGATGCTTCTAGTGGGGTACCACATAACAGGAATGGGCAGAGAAAGGTTTCAAAAGCCTTTTCTCTTCTGCTAGGGAATGGAAACCTATAACATCCATATGTAGCACATAGATTTCAGTAGATATTTAGTAATGGATCCTACGCGGGATGAGTTTCAACATAGCTGAGGTTGCAAGGGGTGTCTAAGTTACCTGTTGGACAAGGCATGGTTGACTATTAAGTTAATATGAAGCCCTTTATCTTCCAATGAAAAAACATGCAAAAGGCTGCACTGACACTGAACAGTAGCCAGGTTTGAAAGAACCAGTATTCAAGACATGGGCTAAGGGGGAGTCAGGGGATCAGAGAGAGGGAGAGAGAGAGTAACATGAAGTTATTTAAGTAAAGTAAATGGAAAAACATTACTAAATATGGCTTTTAAGAGATTGTTGTTGAAAGGGATCAAATAAACAACTAAATAAATGTGCTGTATGGTACAATAAAACACAAAAGGTATGCAGCTGAATAGTGATGATACTAAAGTATGACAGGTTATCCCCAATACAGGCAGAAACAGGGGACATCTAGCACAAAAACATAAATGAAAATGGGGTTATAGTCAGGGGGCAAGAATGATGCATGCATGGGGTTGTAGTCAGGGGGCAGGAATGATGCATGCACAGGATTATAGTCAGGGGCAGGAATGATGCATGCACAGGGTTATAGTCAGGGGGTAGGAATGATGCATGCACGGGGTTATAGCCAGGGGGCAGGAATGATGCATGCATGGGGTTATAGTTAGGGGGCAGGAATGATGCATGCACGGGATTATAGTCAGGGGGCAAGAATGATGCATGCATGGGGTTATAGTCAGGGGGGCAGGAATGATGCATGCACAAGATTATAGTCAGGGGGCAGGAATGATGCATGCACTTGATTATAGTCAGGGGCAGGAATGCTGCATGCATGGGGTTATAGTCAGGGGGCAGGAATGCTGCATGCACGGGGTTATAGTCAGGGGGCAGGAATGATGCATGCATGGGATTATGGTCAGGGGGCAAGAATGATGCATGCATGGGGTTATAGTCAGAGGGGCAGTAATGATGCATGCACAGGATTATAGTCAGGGGGCAGGAATGATGCATGCACGGGATTATAGTCAGGGGCAGGAATGCTGCATGCATGGGGTTATAGTCAGGGGGCAGGAATGCTGCATGCATGGGGTTATAGTCAAGGAGAAGAAATACTGCATGCACGGGGTTATAGTCAGGGGGCAGGAATGATGCATGCATGGGGTTATAGTCAGGGGTCAGGAATGCTGCATGCACGGGATTATAGTCAGGGGGCAGGAATGATGCATGCATGGGGTTATAGTCAGGGGTCAGGAATGATGCATGCATGGGGTTATAGTCAGTGGGTAGAAATGCTGCATGCACGGGGTTATAGTCAGGGGGCAGGAATGTTGCATGCAACACCCAAAGACTTATGTGCAAAAGACAACTATGCGGGAGGAGGAGAAAAATATGTAAAGCTAAAAAATCAAGCTTATTAAGCAAGAGTGAATAGCCAGCCCAGATGAAGGCCTTGCTAATTCAGAATTTCTCTCCACAAATACTGAGAGACTATCACTGAATAATTTAGTCCAGGTTGTTACTCAACAATGGTTAGGCCAGAATCCATATTGTGAGTTAGGAGGATATTGGAATCAATAAGAAGCTGCAAACTGGTTAAATACTAGATGTTCACGGTAAGTGGCAAAAGAGGAAAAAGGAAACTTGGAGGGTATTTTGCACTTCATGGGAGTAATATCATTTTGTAGTGATTATTAGCAGTAATTACATCACCAAGAGCAGGTCATCATGGGAAGTAGTGTTACTGTTCAGGTATCATTAAAGGGAACATCATTGCCATCATTCAGGGCACTCATTTAGTATTGTGAAGTCATTTGATTCAGCCCCATTATAAAACACTTTGAGCTACCACCAGAATAAATGCAGCAGTCTTGTAGTGGCTGCCATAAAGTAGTAGTGGGGAAGGGTGGAGACCAACTACCCTGTGCTAACCAACCAGCACTTGTAAATGCAAGTATGTAGAAGCAGTGTAATAGCCTACATAATGAATAAGAAAATATATATATATTAATACGTTTCACAGGTGCATAAACAATAGTAGCAAAATAAACCAAAAGTGTTACATGGAAATTATTTCTCCAAACTGCTCGTTCAGAATTGTGGTTTATGGGGGGTGGCACAACCCTTGGGTAGCAGAGATGCTAAGACTATTGTGATAGGTGCATTGACTTTCATGATGCATGCTTAAACAGTTTAAGCTTTGTCTTGATTTGTAATAAATAAATAGCAGTAATAATATGGACCTCTTTTCTGTAGCATAACATAGTTGTAAGAACTAGGTAAAACAAGTACACTTACAGAGCACTATCTGATGTCCACGTCCCTAACTGCAGTCATTTAGGATGTTTATACATTTTCAAGAACACACTACATTTAAGACACAGTGTAGTAATTATGGAAGTGAACCAAAAAATTGCAGTATGTAGCAATGATTAATAAATTGATATAGCCCCATAAATTTGCACTGATGGTTCTACCATTCTGTAGATCACAGCTATGATTCTTGGAAATGCAGCAGCCACTCACGTTCATTCTATTATCCATACCATTAAACCATGTTCACCACTGGAACAATGGCACTATTCCAAATACCTGCATCAATGGTGTAGATGGATAAATCTCTGTTATGGCCCAGGTGACCCAAGTTTGAATAACAACTCAAATATTTGCTGGTGAAGTGAAGGAAGGATGAGTGTGCCCATCCTAGATGGAGGGTTGGTGGGCCTTGATCTGGATCTGCCCTCTGCTGGAAATGACCTGACCTTGGTGAGAGAGTAATAGGTTATGAGCTTAGGCTGGACCATCTCAGGTATAAGCATGAGCTTCCAAGTTGGGTTTGGCAGCCTTTGTCATTAGTGCATGGTAGAAAATACATGCAAATAACATTGGGGTTTAGGTGGTCTTTAAGGGACACTTGTACCCTCTTCATCACTAATAGCAGAGTTAGACTAATAACAATGTTGTCATTACTGAGATGTTGGTGAGAGCAAACTCTTCATGATGTCTTCCTGTATGACAGCGCTCCTGTATGTTTCTTGCCTTATGGGATATGGAAAGCACCCACCTTAGAGAATGAATGGGCTGAAGTCCACCTGGAGAGGGGACTGATGTTCAAAAGACAGAGGGACAAAGGGCAAGGAAAAAAAAAAGCAAAACAATGCCACTCTATGGTGTTCATCATAGGGGCAGAATTACTATGTAGAATCATTACAGGAACAATGTTAGTATTCAGCGTTATACGAGTGATGCTTTTTGAAAACTTTCATTAAATGACCTGGTCTTTCTCATGGGTAAATTGTTGCCATGTTCAGAGGAGGAAGACCAGTGACCTAGACAGTAAACCTACCACAGATGCCTACAAAAGATAGCAAAAAAAAACCTAATAGCAGAGTAATACAATTGGTAAGCACAGTTAAGAAACAGTAACCCTTTAGAAAATTTAGGAAAAATTATTTGTGAAATGAAGTTTCAAAATATAGAAGTAATGATAGGGAGCATCTATATCCCTTACTCATCTTTTCACATCCAGCCAAAGACAATAATGAATAACATGTAAGTAAATACATACATACATACATAAAAATTATAGAAATAAAACATTCACAGAACATGGAAAAGCCTGACAAATAGAATTATGAGTGCTTTCAACTCTTTGATGTCTTGTAAAACTTCTTCAGAGAAAAAATTCACACAATTATAAAGTGATGTTTAAAGTGAAACATTTTATATGACAATAAAAAACATAAGATGCTTGCATTTATACTAGAATTAAAACAATTTATAACAACAAACACATAACTATATAAATACTTATTTAGCAGACATTCAAAATATAGAACCTAAATGCTATCATGTTAAAGAACACATTTTTATGTGGGAAAAACCAACAGAAAACATTCCCAATGCACACACGAGCATTTACTTGCTATTAAAGCAAAACAAAGCACTAATGCACTTTACAAACCTTCTTTGTTTTGCTCAAGTTACAAAAAAAAATGTTTATTTTCTTTGTAAATGGTAACAAAAGTGCAGACCTCAGAGGTGGTGACATTGATACACTGTCAGAACAAAACAAACTGTAGCGGCAGATTAGGTCAGATACTAACCCCTGCCAAACATCAGTAACTGTTAAAAGTTTAATGAAAGTGCATCCTTTAAGATTACCATAATTAAATGCCTATAATTTATACTGTTTATGTCAGTATACTACCATTTTTAGTATTGCATAATAATGCCAATAATGTCTGCAAGCTGGTTATTCTAACCTTACTCATGTTTGGCATGATTTAGTCATAAGGGCTTTATCAAGCTAGTTATTCTAACCTTACTCATGCTTGGCATGATTTAGTCACAAGGGCTTTATCAAGCTGGTTATTCTAACCTTACTCATGCTTGGCGTGATTTAGTCACAAGAGCTTTATCAAGCTGGTTATTCTAAACTTACTCATGCTTGACATGATTTAGTCACAAGGGCTTTATCAAACTGGTTATTCTAACCTTACTCATGCTTGGCATGATTTAGTCACAAGGGCTTTATCAAGCTGGTTATTCTAACCTTACTCATGCTTGGCGTGATTTAGTCACAAGGGCTTTATCAAGCTGGTTATTCTAACCTTACTCATGCTTGGCATGATTAGTCACAAGGGCTTTATCAAGCTGGTTATTCTAACTTTACTCATTCTTGACATGATTTAGTCACAAGGGCTTTATTTTTTCCTGCATATCCATATAGTCATGAGTGGTGCTGCGGTAGCATTGTCGCCTCACAGTAAGACGTTGTCCTGTTCGATTCTCAGTTAGAGTGTCTTCTGTGTGGAGACATGTGTGAATGGGCGTACCTTCATTGAAGGTTGTGCATCAGAGCTGGCAACTCGGCACGTAAAAATCTACTGCCAATCATTAGCGGACCGGAGTTCCGCTGTGGCGACCCCTAACCGGGAAAAGCCAAAAGACGCAACAACAACAAAAAAATCCATATAGTCATGAGTATGTAAATTCATTATAATGTACACTCAAAATGGATTATTACTATGAAAGTGGTATTAAAAATACTAATAAGCAAAGGCCATCAGGGAAATATCGACATCTTTCAGAGTTCATCTTGCAGACCACGTCCTCATGAATGCAGTAAATTGGCAAACATATGCCTGTGCACAGGTCATCGTGTGAAGAAACATAACTGTTTAAAGGTTATCATGGAAGACAATATTAGTCTGAAAAAGTCCTCCTGGGAAGTTGTGTAACCATGGGGAATAATTGTGAGAATGATGTAACTGTGGGGTATCTTCAGAGGTAAATATTATGTTAACAGTCTGCAGACAATTGCAAGCCTAGTCAATAACTAGAGGTCAGAATCAAACCCTGCATCTTGCATATGTGAGGTAAGGACCTTAAGCATTATGTCAACCTACTCCCTAGAGAAGCTCTACTTGTGTCAAAATTATTTTATCTCAGATGGGACTACAACTCACAGTTCCTGGACTAAGTGATCGGCACCTTATCCATTAGGCCACTGGGGCTTCAAAGGAGCACTTTTCCTGTATCCAGTCATGACTGCAGATCATTACCATTGTGGTTAGAAGTATAATCTGCAAGTGGCATCATGGGAGCTGTATTAACATAAATGAATTATCATGAAAACAGCCTAAAGATCTGCAATATGAGCAAAAATACCGGACTTCAATAATTGGCTTAGTTTTTGGAGTCATTCTGAGGTGGTTCAATCAGCTTGAGAGGATACGATCAGCAGACTACTCTGCTGCTCTGGGGTTGGTTTGCATCTGCCCCTCTAGGGTTTTGATTATTGGCAAAGACATTGTCCACCTTTATAGTGCAATTTTTATGCAAAGCCAGCCTAATAAAGCTACCAACATAAAACATGCAAAGGAAAAGATGAAGGTATTACTGACCAGTGCTGGTGTTACTGACCAGTGCTGGTATTACTGACCAGTGCTGGGAGCCTAAACAAGAAATTCATCTCCCTCATACCTTTCAACTGTATAGATTTTCACAGAATATCGAGATTTTCACCTCATATTGCTCATAAAATTGTGGTTTACTGGCAATTCATTGCCAATTCTTTGAGGACTGAAGTCAGAAAATACTGACAGACATTTGCATTCAGACTTCATACGCTTCAGACAATTCATGCTAAAGCAAAACCTGTTATTCTATCAACTTTCTAAGTTGTAAGAGCAATATTTCAAAATTGTCCCTATTTTTGGGCCTTTGTCCCCCATTATTTATGGCTTTGTCCAGATTTCTTACTCTAAGAGGTTGAGAGCTATGGTTTCCCTACAAAGCTCTTCTCAACCTAGAGGACATTGATGTCTGTCTAGTGAATCAGACATGGCTTAAAATGGTAGAGAGCACTCCAGCTGTGCAGGGCTATAATGTCTTCCACACACGTAGATCAGGTACTGCGCAGGAAGGGAAAAAAGGAGCATGTATCCCAATCTTCATCCGGATAAGACACATCAAGGCTGGTAAAGCAGCATGATGCAGTGGAGCTTCTTCACATCCAGATAACCATCGGAAAGATCCCGTACCATATATTAGCAAGCCATTGAACTCCAGCTATGGCACAAGAAAGCCAAAAGGCCTATCTACAAGAACTAGAATCACTCAGTATTAAACCCAATACTATTTTCCTAGGTGATCTAAACAGTCCATTATAGACAGGGGAACCTACACCACCACCAGTGCAGAAGTTATGGAGCAATTAATCAGAGGACCCACAAGAGAAAGTAACATCTTGGAGCTTGTCCTTACTAACATGGGGACATCTGCCCCCAACACTTGCATATCTTAATCACTTGTCACATCTGACCACAAAGTACTTGTCTCTGAAATAAAATTGAAACCAGAGAGCCTGTCCTCCCAAGGTACCTTTAGAAATTACTTTAAGACAAACTACCTACTCCTAAGTGATACATTGGCAAGCTTCAAATCCCCACCAAAACCAGTTAACTTCACTGAATACAAGATAGCATACACTACCAAGTATACCAGCATGTAACTAGCATAAATGCAGCAGTACCTCATAGCAACAAACGCAGGGAAAACCCAAAAACAAACTTGCATGGTGGAACCATAATATCAAGAAACTTTAGAATAAAAGGTAGAAGTGTAGCTGGTTCAACCAGTGCCCCTCAGCTCTTCAAGTGAAGAGGAAAAAACACTTAACTGTATTAAGGTAATTGCATACCTCTCAAGTGTACCTTATTACGAGGAACGTACCTCATTTGGGGTCTTAAAAAGTTTATGCTCCTCAAAGTTCTTCAAAGTTCCACATTGAAAGAGTCTGTCACACATTCAGTGTTAGGAATTGTTTAAAGTGAAATCCATGGCAAATAGAAATTAATCATATCAGTTCATTAAAAGATCTTTATAAGTAAAACCAGCATATTTTAACCATCCTATGACCTTCCTAGTTAAAGTTGTTAGTAAGCCATTAAGAAACTTTAGAATAAAAGGTAGAAGTGTAGCTGGTTTATGCTCCTCAAAGTTCTTCAAAGTTCCACATTGAAAGAGTCTGTCACACATTCAGTGTTAGGAATTGTTTAAAGTGAAATCCATGGCAAATAGAAATTAATCATATCAGTTCATTAAAAGATCTTTATAAGTAAAACCAGCATATTTTAACCATCCTATGACCTTCCTAGTTAAAGTTGTTAGTAAGCCATTAGTATGTGTTCCACATTTTGCCCATTTGTTCCACAGTATGAGGGCTAGTGTTCCTCATTCTGGAGATGGGAGGTTGAGAGCTATGGGTAATTGCTTTCCTAATTTCTTATTACAGATCCATGCCAACCACCTCTCCCATTGAACAGCAAAAACTAAAACAAACCCCCCCCCAAAAAACAAAAAAATGAAACAAACATTCCTTCTGCTGGCATACCACCAGGTGGCGAGCTGCACAACGCACCCCACCTAGCCATTCAAGTCCTGTTTCTGTGCTCTGACCCTAACCATCTTCCTTTTTTATTAAATAATAATAATAATAATAATAATAATAATAATAATAATAATAATAATAATAATAATAATAATTTTTCTTGTTATAAACTGTAGTAAATCACTTGGTACAAATGTAGCAATCATTTGCTACAGTTTATACCTTGCTCACATGGAACGCTACACTGCTCTATTTTTAGTTAAAAAAGTGATTTGTTTTCATACTTTTAAACAGTAGGAAACAAGCAGTTGTTACAGGTTAGACCACACACAGAGCACGACAGTGCTGGTTTTGCATTACAGATCGAGATCGGCTGATAGCACCCCCCAACACTTTGTTCCCAGAACAGTTGTCCCTCTCGCTCCACTCTAGTTATGCTACTGATAAAAGCAAAATAATTTTGACCCAAAGAAAGAAGAAGAATTACCAGAATTTTAGAGCCCTTGCCACTGGAATAAACAACTCAGGAGCTTAATAAAATCCACCAAAGCCAAGTTTGTCACTAAAATATATATCCAAGCCAAAGACAATCACCGGGCCTTTTTTAATTATGCTCTTAAATTCAAAAGCACAATTCAGCAATGCACTGAGCTGATTGTGAATGATGATACCTACACTGAGGCTGAAGATATAGGATGAAGATACAGCAAACCTTTACACCTGCTTTCCTTTCATCTGTCCCTTAAGATATACCTGAAAATGGCTTGGCTCCACCTATCACACAAGTCCAAGTCTTAGGACTGCTATCAAAATCTAAAAATACTGCATCAGTGGGTCCTGACAATATCCCTAGATGCATCTCAAATAGTATGAATCATGATTTAGCCACACCCCTAACAACACTGTTCAGTCTCAGCCTTCATACAGGTTTTGTACCAAGTAACTGGAGAACAGCTACAGTCATTCCCCCTGCAAAAAGGAGGACCTTCCACAGACCCGTGCAATTACAGACCCATAAGTCTGACCGGCCTCATATGCAAAGCCATGGAAATATCTATCATGTTTATTTGTTTGTTTGTGTTTTTTGGCTTTTCCTGGTTAGGGGTTGCCACAGCAGAACTCCGGTCTGCTAATGATTGGCAGTTGATTTTTACGTACTGGCTTGCCAGGCCTGATGCACAACCTTCAACGAAGGTATGCCCATTCATGCATGTCTCCACGCAGAAGACGCTCTAGCTGAGAATCGAACCGGACAGCGTCTTACTGTGAGGCGACAACACTACCGCAGCACCACCACTGCATGGAAATATCTATCATAAACTAATTAAAAAGGACATAGGGATCCTCCAAACACTGGAACTGCCTAAGTCTGGATTTGTCAAGGCAGGTCATGATTACTCCAGCTGGCAGACCTTTTTGAAAAGGTCATAAAGCAATGGATGATTGCAAAATGGTACACACCTCATACCTTGACCTGGCCAAAGCTTTTGGCACACTTCCCTACTCAGGCATAGAAGAACAGCTAAACAAACTGGGAATGAATCACTTTGTCACCCACTGGATTATCATCTGGTTCATGGATAGGATGCAAGAAATCAGAATAGGGGAAGTTTCCTCCAGAAAAAGGACTAGGCACCAATGGATTTCTCCAGGCTTCTATGCTGGGATCGCTCCTTTAGCATCTACTTTTCTGAAGTAAAAGCTAATACCAGAGGGCTTTGTTGACTAAGTTTGCAGATGACTGTAAGCTAGTAGCAGTCACTGAATCCCCAAATAACTTAGCTATCCTGCAGGAAGATTTCTAGCAAATTAATAATTGATGACAAAAAATGCATTATTGCATCCTTTGGGAAGTCATCTATCTCAGGGAACTACCACATTGACAATACGCCTCCAGCATTTGACTCAGTTGTTCAGGATAGGAGATCTTATGTAGTTAATGACCTAACTTTTGACCAATGTGTGTCCATTGTTGTAAGAAAGTCCTTCTATATTGCACAGCTTATAAACAAAGGGACTATATCAGGATCAGTGGATGTCATTGGCCCTGTTAACTGAGCCCTAATTAGGCCAGTCATCCCTTTGTAATGTATCTGTCCAGACATATGCAACATCTGGAATGTCCACTGAGAAAGATACCTGGTTAAAAGGATACAAGGCCTAAACAACATGTTCTACATGGACTGACTCAAAGCCCTGTTACTATACTTGGTATCCTACAGACTGCTAAGAGGTGACCTATGTCTGGCATACAAGGCATCCTTCAAACCAGTACTGATGGATTTACTGCACATCACCAAGTCAAATGGCATCAGAAGTACTCAATCTAGGGATCTAAATCTCTTATGGAACATCAACAGAACATTTTGGAAGAACAGGTGTATCTCACAGAGGATACCACTGTTCTGGAACAGACTCCCCATCCATGCAAAACAAAGCTCGTCACTGTCCATATTCAATTGCAACTTGTATCTATGCATGGAAAACAGAAAATTTAGCACAGGACTTCCCCTTGTATTACTAATGGACAGAGGCCACTCCTAAATGCTTTATCCCATGCTTGGGTCTCCTGAAATTATCTATGGTATGATCCCAGCTATTGTTATTAGACTTAATATATAACCATTGAGAATAAGAGGGGTAAGCCCAATCTATAACCAAATAGGATAGGTTAATCTATAACCAAAAAAGGATAGGTTAATCTATAACCAAATAGGATAGGTTAATTTGTGCACAGAAAGGAACCTGGCTAGGCTTGAAATGCAGGTGCAGCAAGCCTAATGGTTACCTATGAACCTATAAGATTCAGAGTCATCATGGTATGCAAGCCAGCCCTGCAGAAGTCATCGTTACCATGTTTACGCATTTCTATGTATAGACTCCTTATGTTCTGAGAATATCTGAAGCAATGTCACCGCGTAGCTGGACTAATAGTAATCATGTTACCATGTATAGTCTATCACTAAGGAATGTCACCATGAGGTGTGAATAATGACAGCATTGTCATCATGTCCTGATAGTAATGCTACTTCTTCTGCCTGAAGGCAATGCTGTTAATTAGAGTCTGGCTCATACAAGTTATCATGTTGCAGGGTTGACATGCAATATAATAGATGCACTTCCAAACAGTAGTAAGACTATATACAACATTGCCATGCAATGGAAGGAATGACAACATTGTTGTTATTTTATGTAGTTGTTACCATAGCAGCAGTATAACCTTGTAGGGCTAGTAGGAGTGATGTCATTACCCAATGGTACCCTGTTGTGGTTAAGAAGGGAAGCAATCATCATCCAAATGTGTTGTTTCGTTATGTATTAGTCATCATGTGAAGCACAGCCACCACTCGGGAGTCTTTGAGGAAGTAACATCACTCCAGTGAGAGCAAGAAAAGCAAAACTTGATGTCGTGAGTCTTATGTGTTTTACAAAAGTATAGACATTAATGTGAAAAGGACATTTAAGTTTGTACACACAAAATGCTCACAAAAATCAAAAATGACATTTCCTTGTCAGGCTGGAAAAATGTTCCTTCTGACTGGTGGAATTATTATGTGGCAGAGTTGGTGTTATCCAGGTTCTTGCACTGCTCGTGGAACATGTTGGTATCAGAGATGCCACAGATGTGTTAAGCGGCAAACACAGGCTGCTGAAAGACAGGAAACAGAGAAGAACTGATTGTCAGTGTACTCTGCTGTTACATCCCCATTTAGATAGACACCCCCCCCCCCACACACACACACACACATACCTACTTACTGCATTCACATACAATCAAGGTTCCAGCATTCAACAAAATAAAGAACAAACTGTTATTCAATAGAGTCTCAGACAACCACACAGACATAGATACATAGATAGATACATGTAGATACATGTATACATATATATATGTATATATATATATATATATATATATATATATATATGTATATATATATATATATATATATATATATATATATATATATATATATATATATATATATATATATGTATATATATATATATATATATATATATATATATATATATATATTTTTATAAAATATCAGTTTCAAAACTTCGAAATTCATATGGTGAGGACCATATGATAAAAGTTTTGAAACTTCAAATGTTTTCAATGGAGATTGTGGTACAGAGCAGATCTGTAAATTTACCCTTTTCTCCACTGTAGTGCGATCTCAGAGGTGGTATACTTAATTTGCAGGGGGTTGGGGGATTCAAGGGGCTTACTCACTTGCCCCTTGCAAAACCATAAAAAAAAAACAACTTTTTGTTTCTTTTTTTTTAATGTTCGAATTTCTGAAAATTCGATCATATGATCCCAACCATATGGTTTTCAAATTTTCAGAACTTTGATCATCTGATAGGGGTCCATAGGTAGATAGATAGATACAGATACCTGTATGTAAAGCATTAGATTCATCAGTCACAAATTGTCCGCCAAGTAAGACCTATGCTAAAGCATATTTGCTTGATTCTGCATGTTGTGAGTTACTGGACTGGGATTGATATTTGATATTCATAATATTGACATCTGTGCCATTTGACATTAATGAATATAATTTTATATATATATATATATATATATATATATATATATATATACGTGCGTGCATGTGCGTGTGTGTGTGTGTGTATATATATATATATACATATATATGGTTCCACTTGAAATCATTGAATTACCATTTCATCGAATTGCAAATCATCGAGAGCAAATCGTCGAAAACTCATTTCATCGAAAACTCATATCATTGAAACTCAAATCATTGAAATCTATAAAGCAACTACAAAGTTTTTACTATGTTTATGCAAATATACCAACTCCAAGTTTGCACTACAGTGGGGGAAAGAGGTTATTTCCTAACCCCACTGTAGTGTGACCTTGGAGTTGGTATATTTTATTACGGGGTGGGGGCCTTGTCCCCCTGCATAAACATAGTAAACAGTGTCTGGGATGTTATTTGTAGTTGCTTTATAGATTTCGATGATTTGAGATTCGATGATATGAGTTTTCGATGAAATGAGTTTTCGGCGATTTGGTCTCGATGATTTGCATTTCGATGAAATGGTAATTCGATGATTTCAAGTGGAACCATATAGATATATATAGATATATATATATATATATATATATATATATATATATATATATATATATCGAATTATCTCTCTCTCTCTCTCTCTCTCTCTATATATATATATATATATATATATATATATATATATATATAGTCTGTCTGTCTTTTGCTGAATGATACTTTGGTTGACATCTGTTTAATTGACACAGTTTGGTCGACTAAACAGATGGTTGCTAGTCATGTGAGACTGACAATCCCTGCGTAAGGGAATATGCCCTTTTCCCAAGGGAATGTACGATCTTGGAGTTAGAATATATCATTAGCAGGGGATGTAGGGAGGCTTGGCCTCAACAAAAGAATGATACTTTCTTTGTTTTGTTTTTTTTTTTAAGTTTTGCATGTGTCAATATTAATTCTTGGCACATGCATAACAGCATGCCGACATGCATAATGTCAATTCATTTAATTCAACATTATATATGTCAACAAAAGTAGTGTTTTACTAATTTAAATAGATCCATATATTATATGCAGTCTGAGATCTCTGTGCCTTAGGGAAAGGAAAAGTCTGCAATACCTGAGTTTCTGTAGTTAGTACATGTTCTTCCTCAGTCCACTCAAACTGTTCTGAGGATGGCACTTACACATTCCCATTTATGACACATGTATGTGTCAGATTCTCATGACAGCAGAGACAGAACACAGTTGTCACAACACAGAACTAAGAGCAGCAGTGACTGCAAGGGGATGACTCACCCAGATTTCTACTCACCATCTTCATCCTTTTTACCTAACAGCATTCAGACCATCATAGAAGATCTAGAGGACCATTGTGTCCCCACTATAGAGGCCAGTCTGTAGAGAAACAAAAAGTAAGGAAGGCTCAAGTGAACCACTTATAGGGAAGTCAATGCAAATCACTGTTTTCTTACTGTCACCACACCACACAACTAAATTTCCTTTAGCATTTTACCTTCACTTCTCAGTCTTTTTTTTCACATTTTGTAGTTAAGCCATATTAATACAGATTCACAATCATTCTGCCTTTTCATTTAAAAAAAAAAAAAAA